>NC_090265.1:835702704-835752704 GCF_040414725.1 Anabrus simplex
CTTCCACTGTGCTTGGTTGACCTGCACGTATACAAGTAAGAATACCCTGGGAGTCCTGTACGATCCCACAGGAACATAGGCTGACTTTTTTACTTTCGGGGGCAACCCTATTCACTAAATTAGTTTTGCGGAACCGATTCAAAGTCTTCCACACAGGGAAAGGCAAATTATTTCCAGGTGTTAGCCCTTCCTTCGCTGGAAGTTCGGGAAACTGGTTCTAGGCTCTCCGTTTATGACGCCTCTTAGCTTCCCAATTTTCTTTCTTAAGTCGTTGTTCTTGCCAGAAAGCTATGAAAGGATTGAAGTCTAGGTCTGACCAGTTAATGGTGATACAGTCGGTACTTGCTTTCCGGCTCTCGCTTCTTCCTTTCTGCCTCTGCGACAACTTACCTTCTTATCTTGGGCGGTGCAGTGCCAGTAAAGATGTACAGATTGTGGGCAGGAGTATGTTTGAGGCAGTCTGTACCCGTTTATTTGAGGGCGTAGTCATTCTGCTTTGCATGAACCGATGGAGTCCATGAAGGAGGGGTCTGTACTTGGCTTGGACGAAACAGAGTGCCAAACCTGGTGTTCTGAGCACTGTTCGTTGTGTTCTCCATGTTTTCCCAATAAGTATTTTGCAGCAGTTTGTTTCTGGCATCAACCTTATTTACTGTGTTGTGCTTCCTGAATGTAAGGGATTTATTCAAAGTAACTTCAATATAGTTTGGATTAATGTTCTAGCTGCTGACTACGCCAAGATATGCTCAGTTTCATCCTTGATACCAAGCTGCGCAGATGCAGACTTGGGTCTTTGAGGGATTTGTTACCTGGTATCTGTCGTCATAGTAACTTGTCAGTTTGTCCAGATCCGATATCAACTTCCGTTATACCTCTTTAAGGATCTTCCTTGTAAAGCAATAGCTATATCATCTGCGCAGAAAAACTGCCTGTTTGATCCATTAAGTATTATTTTAAGTATTTCTTATATAAAATGGGCTAGAACTCTGCCTTTGGGAACCTTGTTGTTTTTCGCAAGGAGACTGACATAGAAACCGAGATTCTGGAGAAATATGCCAATTAGAAATATCAACTGAAAGTACTTTGGCAAGTGGTACAGCTCCTGAAGCAGATTGTTATAATTAATTGTGGACTAGAAGGCAATTAAATTGAAGCAAGGCCAGTAATATTTCCTTCTTCAAAACCGTGTTCAATATATTGGACAATGTTTAATATTTGATCACTGCTGGACTTTCCAGATATAAATCCGACTTTTCTGGAATAAGTAACTCCTGCCAGAGTTTCCATTCAGAATCGTTCTTTCCACCAGGTTAAAGGTATGGAAAAGTACTGATATATGTCAGCAATTTTGTGGATTTTTGAGCCGCGTCCTTGGTTTCAACTGAGCAACGACATGGACTCGTCACCACAGTTTAGAGATATTAAATGTGGTTACGCAGGGGTTGGAACGAAATAACTTCAGTTCAAGAGATCCAAAGTCAAACTTCTTTTACTGATCTTCTCTGTGTTTATAGAGACCAGTGTGTCTGTATTTTTCAAGCTGGATGTGGCTTCCTTTCATTCTTCAATACTGAGTGGGTGTCGGTGAGATGCACCTCTGTTGTATCTTAACGGTAATTCTTGCTTTTCTGTTCTTCCTTTTGGTTTTGCCATTGAGTAAGAGCTGCGACTCCTCTTCGTTGCGACAACCAGCCATGACATTTAATGGAGCACTTGTGTGATCGCCACTAAGAATTTTCAAAGATCAAGGTTTTACTGTAGTGTTATTCGTTTTTGTTTCTACATGGATCAGTGCTTTCACAGCGGAAATTGTCTCGTCAGGAAAAGGGTCAGTTTTGTAAAGCTGAGGGTATTTGTCCAGTAGCGGCTTATCATAAACATTCATGCTTGGAACAATGTGAGTTCTACATCCCCATGATTTTGTTTTCCTGGATATCCTCTTAACTGCTTCAGTGAAGTATTCATAAAACTCTCTTTTAGGTGGAATATTATCTATGGCATTATTCAACTCATGCTCATAAGTTTCTCAATTTGCTTTACTGAAGTTTAATCGCCGTTTAAATGAATGATGCTGAGTCTTGATTAAAATGACTATAAAGCATACTATAGCACGGCGTTCAATTTTGTGAAATGGTTGGTCCATCCGATTCCTACATACAGTACGCACGAAAATGTTATCAGTATTGCCGTATATCCTTCATTCCGTCGGTAACTATTAAGAAAATTTGGCTCTTTAGGATCATTAAATAAGGTGAGATCCTTTGTATCTGTCCATTTCTCTAAAGCCTCATCATTTTCGTCAGTAAAAGCGTAGTCCCAGCGTAGCAATGACTATGATTTTGTGATTAGCCTCGAAGTTTACTGAAGAGTAATTATTATCAAGTAGTTTGTATACGGATGTAACAGATAAATTGAGTACACCTACCTTCAATATCTCTATGCAATTTGCTCTGTAAGGGCAACAGAAAGAACAACAACACTAAGGTGAACAAACCTGCACTGACGTAGCGTACGGGCGCAGTCTTAATTCTGTCGCATCTCATCCACTTTTGGGGTCGACTTGTTGGATCAGATGAGTTTCTTGCACAAGAACGCAGTTGCACTTCTTGCACAGACCACTTAGGAGAGTTTATTTATTGGCGTGACATTACCTCGATGCTGACCAAAATCTTAGAGATGGCCTTGAGAAAAGCAGCTCGGGTATCTAATGACTAAAAGAACAGCCGCTGACTTATTCAATGTTGCCTATGGTACGCCCAAGTGCAGATCTCATTGCATGCTAAGATGGTTTGCTGTGCTAATACAACACGGAACTGTAGAGGTATTTTTAAGGCAACTTACATACCAAAATATTTTCTTAAAGTTTCTCAATAATGAAAAATGTGATAAAAGGTGCTGAGAAAAATTCATTTAGCGTCGACTGGCTCACTAACCGTAAGACCACCTCTTTTTGAAAACGGTGTAGAGGGCTTTATAAATGATGGTAGGGTGAAAACGAGTTTACAGGTTTTTTTTTTTTTTTTTTTTTTTTTTTGCTATTGGCTTTACGTCGCACCGACACAGATAGGTCTTATGGCGACGATGGGGAAGGAAATGGCTAGGACTGTTAAGGAAGCGGCCGTGGCCTTAATTAAGGTACAGTCGCAGCATTTTCCTGGTATGAAAATGGGAAACCACGGAAAACCATGTAGGAGGCTGCCGACAGTGGGGTTCGAACCCACAATCTCCCGAATACTGGATACTGGCCGCAGTTAAGCGACTGCAGCTATCGGGCTCGATTACAATTTATTAATGGAGAAGAATTGAAGTATTGGCTTTCCAGCATAATTCTCAAGTTCTGAACAAACAGTCCAGACTTTGGTTCATATTACGTTGACCTCTTCGGACCATGGTAAAAATTTCATGAAGGTCAAAGCATCGTTGAAATTGTCCATACGCAGGTAGCTATATTCTCAGTGAAGGAAGATCTGTAAACGAGGCATAACCGACTTGATGTCATGAAGGAACGAATCGTCGCTGCCTGGAAAAATCTCATATGTGCAGCACTGGGTAACAATTAAATTTTCGTACTACTGGAAAGTCAAAATCGCGCTCTTCACTCTGGCCAAAACATACTATTCGACATTTCAAAATTGCACCTGCTATTCCAGAAAGTATTCTACCTCCTACAAGCCAGCTGATTTCATTAATTCAATTCATGCTATCTCAAAACAAGTGAAACCCTGTATCGTACAAGTAGTGTGCTGAGTGAGTGTTTGAGTTAGCATGTACGAATCTGTCTGTGTTTTCATGCGTGTGTTTGTGTGTGAAATAGTATGATGTCATTTATTTATATACTGTACCATCATTCCAGCTAATAATGTAATATGAAGTATTAATTTTGTGAACACTTTAAAATAATAAATTATGTAATATAATGCGTTTTTTTTGCAAAAACCGGAATCTCCTTTGTGCAATATCTAACAAAATTATATAAATTTTTGTAGCGAATATCAACATTCTGAAGATATTTGAACATTAAATAGAAGGTAAGGTGTAATGATAAGTGAGAATTGTTCATAATCTTGGCCATTAACTATATCTATTAAAAATTAAAGGGTTTCTTTATCTCTCCTGCAAAATTTTATGTCTTACACAGAGGAGGTTTCGTCCCGGCAGCGGTGAAATGCGTGGGAGACTTGGTTCATAGGCTGAAAGGAAGGGGAAATCAGTATCTGTGAGCATATTACTTTATATTTCTACTCACTAAATCAATATATATACGCTATATATTGCGTTACTTTTAAGTCCACCCTCGTATTGTCTGTGGTAAACAAATCACTGACTCATTGAATCGCGAGTGACAGATAGTGATGATGAAATCGATCTGTTAATCCTGACTTCAAAACTCTGATGGAATATAGCCTTCCAGAGGTTTTGACAGCGCATTAGCACGTTTTTTGACTCATCAATGTATTGTATGTGTTAAGCCTGGTAGTAAATACCGTGGCACACTGTGAAGTTATAAACCAACACTGACTGACATTTTATACCCTCGTTGTTCAACATTTGTCTAGCACTGACTGTAGTAGTCCATATAAAATAAAGCTCAGATAACACCGCTCTGTGTGTCTGTTTACATATTTCAACACCTATGATACCTACATGGGCATATATCACCTAGAGTTAAATTTTCAGATACCGAGCTCGATAGGTGCAGTCGCTTAAGTGCGGCCAGTATCCAGTATTCGGGACATAGTAGGTTCGAACCCCACTGTCGGCAGCCCTGAAAATGGTTTTCCGTGGTTTCCCATTTTCACACCAGGCAAATGCTGGGGCTGTACCTTAATTAAGGCCATGGCCGCTTCCTTCCCACTCATATGCCTTTCCTGTCCCATCCTCGCCATAAGACCTATCTGTGTCGGTGCGACGTAAAGCAAGTAGCAAAAAATAAATTCTCAGATGATACCATTCAAAAGAGAGTTGTTTTATGACAATGCGCTGTGAAAATATACTCGTGATGACCAAACATAAGTAGTAACACGTCTGCGTAAACCTTTGTATCGAAATTAAAATATGATGAACGTCAACTGTAAGCCTTTGAAACGTATGATTCTAACAAACATAGGTATATAGAGCTGTACATAACACTAGACACAACTCGTACGTAGTGGACTGAAACTTCATGGTCTCAGTCAGCCCTGAAGATGGTTTACCGTGGTTTCCCATTTTTCACACCAGGCAAGTGCAGGGGATGTACCATAATTAAGGCCCTGCCGCTTCCTTCCCACTCCTAGCCCTTTCCTGTCCCATCGTCGCCATAAGACCTATCTATGTCGATGCGACGTAAAGCCAATAGCAATAGTAATTGTGATAGTGCGATGTTTTCACATTTTTAATATCCCCCTTACACCTTGTTTATTGGAAATCTTTGAACAGTGCATAGTGAACACTGATAGTGAAATAAACAGCAGCAGCGGTGATTCGGAATTAGACCTGGGTGGGATGGTGGGGGGGGGGGGGGGCGGGGAGGAACACAAAACGTAATCGCCACCACTGGAAACAAAGTCCACATTCCAATGTTCTCAATAACGTTGTAACCTATTATGCAAAAGCTTTAGACACCGGATAATTTTCGGTTTGTGAACATGATTTCTGACTGCAAGTCTGATTCACATAAACTTCCATATATAGACAATATTAGAGGCAGTGCTAAACAGTTAAGAGAACAAGATGAATCAAATTTAATCGGCAATTTTTAAGTATAATTTATTCCTCCTGCCTTGTTACAATGCAGTATTAATGAGTAGTTTACCGAAAGGTGCAGAATAAAGGGCTTAAATTGTGATGAATTATACTGCCAGTCACTATTTCACCTAAAGTTTTCGTTTCTGTATTTAGGAACATTTTTTCAATTTTTGCCCCTTGAAGGTAATTATCCTGTGAAACATGACGCTAAGCTATTGATTGTGCTGGAATAATACTGAGAATGGCTGCTGGAACCATGCAGTGATCAATAAACAGCTGCAAGATACCATGAGTGTCGAGGGATGACAGAGTAATTGCAATTCTCAAAAGTGGGGAATATCCAAAGGGCCCGAAAAGCTATAGAGGAATTTATTTGCTGAGGTATTTTTACAACATGCCAGAAGGGATGATCTTTGACAGAGTTGCGATGGCCACCGAACCAGTTCTCCTTCATGTCCAAGCTGGATTCCGAATAGGGAGACATTCTGCATCAGTGGTCCTATATGTTATGGGGCATATTGTAGATGGTTACGGGTAGCCTTCGCCGATTTAACTTCAGTATATGACACAGTTAACCACCGTATTCTGTTGGATAAACTCTATTACACAGAGGACAATACGATGGCTTAAATTGTTTGCGGTCTTCTTCGGAGATTTTTTGTCGCATTCCAACGTCAGTGTAGTCAGGAACGTTAAGATACTGGAACCCACTTTGGGTGGGGAACGCAGTTGAAGAATACAGCCACGGTATCGCGTGCCTGTCGTAAGAGGCATCTAAAAGGGGCGACCAAGGGATGATGGATGTTGAAACATGAGATTACCTGTGATTAGTACCACCACTAGGGGAACGGCATGGGTCGACTTTATTTGCGATTAGTACTAATATGTGAGGAACACCACAGATCTGAGCGTTGCCTGTGATTAGTATTATTATATGAAAAAACCACGGGTCCTGGCGTTGCCTGTGATTATTACCGTTATATGAGCGACACCGTGGGTTTACGTTGTTTATGATTAGTACCACTATGTGAGGAACATCACGGTTCTGGGCTGCTCTTGTGATTAGTATCTCTACATGAGGAGCACCATGGTTCTAATTTCCCAGCGATTAGTACCATTATGAAGGGCCGGTGACCTGGATTTTGGACCCCTTTAGACAACAAGCATCATCGATTTAGGATTTTGTTTTTTGAAGCAGTTCTTTGTTCTTTTTATACCATTGATGTAAGTTATTTTATGGGAAGGTGCGGCATTTTGGGTCGGATCCACTCATTATTTTATGTTCATAATATTTATTTGAATTCTAGTCAGTGGATGAATTTTGGAATTTGCTTAACCTTCAATATTGTGAGTTGGATCTACTGATTTTTTAAAATTCATATTCAATCATTCATTCATTCTTCATCATCATGTCTTGAATTCTGGTCAGTGGATGAATTTTGGAATTTTAATTGTCATTATATTTCGTCTCAGCTCGTACCATTAGGGTCCGATATCCTAGACATTATGCCTTATTAAACAACATCATCATCATTATCGTCATCATCATCAGACACTGGAGGGCAAGATGCACTCATCTCGTATAATGCATGTCATCATTTGATCTCCTCCAAATCAAGAGAAATACTGGACTTACCTGGAAATCGTTGAACAGTCTTCGCATTATTGTTGCTAGATACACAACACTAATTCGTCCAGGCATTGTTAATGTGATGACGATCAAACAAAGGATAATTTCATGAGCTGTAGCAAGTGTCCTTTGAACTGCACAGTGGAAGATTTGATGGTAATTAAAACTGAAGAAATTTTCCTCTTAGTGAATCTTACAATCTGACTTTCCATTCCGTTTACCATAGTCTGCTATCCATGAGTTTAACTGATAACATTCAGTACGATTTGCCCTAAAAGCCGCTTGTTACTTTTCTAGCATAATGAAACCCCGCAAGCTCATTCGCAAAGTGTTTATTGGACCATTTCGTAGTAAAAAGTAAGACAATACATACGTAATCCGAAAGACCATAGAATGGGGCGAAGAATACAAAGTTTGACGTTTATTCTTCCGTACAAGAGAACGCTCAGTTTTCAAGTCAGGAAAGCTACATTTTAGGATACATTTTTAAAATTAAAGGTAGTTTTGATTTGAGAGAAAATGAGTGTTGGGGGTCATTGTTTGTCTAGAAGTTAGTCTTTCAGTGGTGGTGTCGGTGTTGGTGATTATTGTTTTAAGAGGAAGTACAATTAGGCAATCGTCCTCTATATAACACTAATCAGAGAGAAAAATGGAAGGGATCCGATACAGCGAAAAATGAAGGTATCGGCTAAAGAAAGAGAAGGGTCACGAAGGGCGTGAAAATGAAAGACTCCCTAGGCCTCCAATACTCTAATACTGCCGGGGTCGGAAAAGAACTAGAGTTGATCAAGGGAGGTCGGATAGAAGGATGAAAGGGTGGAGCCTGGCAAGTAGAAACAATGCCAGGACTCAGGTAAGGGCCCCGTAGTCTCCGTTTCACGATCCCTAGTTCAGAGACCCTTCTTCCTTTTATTCACCTCTTACGACAGGCAGATGTTACCGTGGGTATTATTTTACCACCCCCATCCACAAGGGGAGTTAGCCTTTTATAGGTGAGACGGTTGGATATCTGTCTTTCGTCATTGCTTACCAGATTCTGAGGTGAATGACAGTACATTGGGGCGAAGTGCGAGTTCGACAACAGACTCCTAGTTTAATAATTAATAATAATGAAGCACTTATTACAACAGGGGTACGCCGTGGAAAAAAAGCCCAGTGGTATTCGGAACGTATAAGGGTGTTAGCAATGTGCACATTTCTTTTTCTTTTTGCTAGTTGTTTTACGTCGCACCGACACAGACAGGTCTTATGGCGTCGATGGGACAGGAAAGGGCTAGGAGTGGGAAGGAAGCGGCCGTGGCCTTAACTAAGGTACAGCTCCAGCATTTGCTTGGTGTGAAAATGGGAAACCACGGAAAACCATTTTCAGGGCTGCCGACAGTGGGGTTCGAACCTACTATCTCCCGAATACTGGATACTGGCCGCACTTAAGCGACTGCAGCTATCGAGCTCGGTATGTGCACAATTAAAGGAAAAGATAGTTTCGATAGAAATAACAATCTGTACTTCAACGAATATATATGTGTGTACACTACCGACCAGCGGGGTACGAAACAATAACATAAATCATTCAAACGATAATTTGAGACAAATTTCACGTGATGTTGAGGCAAGATATAATGTGAGTAGATGACAAAGTGTGACGACAAACTTTAGTTTAAATAGTTTATCTAGATCGCTCCATGTACAAAGGCTAGTGCCAAAATGTCCGGCTCCATGGCTAAATGGTTAGCGTGCTGGCCTTTGGTCACAGGGGTCCTGTGTTCGATTCCCGGCAGGGTCGGGAATTTTAACCATCATTGGTTAATTTTGCTGGCACGGGGGCTGGGTGTATGTGTCGTCTTCATCATCATTTCATCCTCATCATGACGCGCAGGTCGCCTACGGACGTCGAATCAAAACCTGCACATGGCGAGCCGAACATGTCCTCGGACACTCCCGGCACTAAAAGCCATACGCCATTTCATTTCATTTCAGTGCCAAAATAGTTTGCAAGGGATAATCTACCACGAGAATGGAATAAAGAGCATGTAAGTTTAAGTAAACAAATAACCCTATTCGAGAAGTTTGACTATGACATTAATCAACATAGACAATTCGTATACAAGTGTGTCATAAATCTATGTACCATGAATCATACAAAATTTTAAACAAGATATGGGGTATAATGAGAGACAGGATGGGGATGAGGGAAACCGAGAGACACGACGAATAAGAAAAATGCTCTCATTAGATGCACAGGGAATTACTGCACACACACCAAGATAGAATTATGCTTGAAGGGTAGAAGTAGTTCGAATTCACTGTAAAGTGTATGTCCAAGCGTCCTTCAAGGATCCGTAGCCCGTGAATCACAGAATGGGATTTAGTGCTCTGCAACTTGGTGACTCTCCCTACACCCTCAGCATCCGTAGAAAGATGAATGAAAAGATATGTTTTACATGATGTGATCTCTATGTCTCGCTTAAAAAACACCAGCGGTCGATGGAAGCAGAAAACCAGCTCTGTCCTATATTATGCGCCGGGAACGGCCTCTCGTTCAACGTGGTGGGTTAGCCCGGGTGGCGAGTATTAATACGATCTTGGAGTTCACTCTAGAAGTTGCAAGACATAGAGTTCACGTCAGGGGATTGGGAGAGTCACCTGATTGTCCAAGACAGCGGTCAGTAAGTGAAAAACAAGGCCGGCAGAAGGTAGTGTAGTATAAAGAGCCGGGAGTACACAAGGTAAGTTCGGGGCATCACAGCACAATATGTAACTTACACTCAACAAGGCGGAGTCATATATTTCCTCCTGATTTTTAATTTACTTTATAATTCCATTCCAATAAGACCAATGCAATCGTCTTCGCCCACGGGATGTGTGACTGGCATCACCATCCTGCACTTTCCAGTTCCTTTCAACTTGTTCATTATATGGTTTTGACTGGTGTTAGGTGAAGTGGATTTATATTTTCACTTAATGTTATGAAATACTTATTTTCTTTCTCTATTTCAGGTAAGAGCTGTCATTGACTATTGATGGTTGGAACACACTAAATGGACAGCATACGGTAAGAAGAAACTCTCCTTCCTTAAACCATTGAAAGAAGTGTAGGAAGATATTCATGACTTTATAATTCCCTCCGGATGAAATAGATTGTCTTTCACTGTAGAATCGTTGATATTTTATAGACTATTTTCAAACGGTATTTTACTTGACAACAATGGCATTCTCACCTTCCTTGTGGACAGTCGGGAGGAAATGTAGGAGAATCAATATACAATCGAATGCTGGAAAGGGTGTTGAATGTGGACAATAGAAGAACAGTAATATTACGTTATATGAGACATATTTGACAGTATACTCTTTTATACACGATATCTTAAAAACAATTAAATCTTCGTGAAGGAGAATTCAAAATTAAAGTATAGGCTGTTTCGATTCAAAGTATAATCACTTATATTCGTCAATATATTACAGAGTACTTTCACACAATTGAAGATATAAAAATGTTTCCAGTCCTGAGTACAATGTTATCACCACGTTTTTCTTCGGCTCCATGGCTAAATGTTTAGCGTGCTGGCCTTTGGTCACAGGGGTCACAGGGGTCACGGGTTCGATTCCCGGCAGGGCCGAGAATTTTAACCAGAATTGGTTAATTTCCCTGGCACGGAGTCTGGATGTATGTGTCGTCTTCATCATCATTTCATCCTCATCATGATGTGCAAGTAGCCTACGGTCGTCAAATCAAAAGAGCTGCACCTGGCGAACTGGAGTCGTCGACACATCCGGGCACTAAAAGCCATACCACATTTCATTTTTAATTTTACCACAGTTTCTGACACTTATACGGTATAATTTCTTTCAGAATCCTGTATTTGACGTCAGATGGCTACATCTCAGACAGACGCTCCCTACTTTCCTTAGCAATACTGCACCGAGCTCCTAAATTTTTACCTATCATCATTATTGTTCTGCCCTAGGTCGGGTTTCACATGCCAGCTCTCCTGTTAATCATGTCTACTGCTACCCTCTTCTTTCTCTCATAACTGGCTTCTATCCTGATACCATCAACCATCTGGTATCTTCTGCGTCCTCATCTTCTTCCTCTTCCATGGACCGTTCCTTCCGGAGCATCCGTCAGTAAACAATCTTCTCTCATTTAATGTCCAAGCCTTTTGTTTTTCTTCTTCCTGATTACCTTTAATATTTCTCTCTCCTTGCCCACTCTTCTCAGCACCTTCTTATTTCTCACTTTCTCCACCAAATTTATCCCCTCCACTCTCCTCCAAATCCACATCTCAAATGCTTTCAATCTTCTTTCTTCCTCTTTCCTCAATGTCTATGTCTCAGTTCCGTATAATGCCACGCTTCATATAAAGCACTTAGACGGGTCTTTGTCCTTGGACCCACAAAGTAGACCTCTCGTCTTATTAAATGCCTCCTTGGCAATTCCGGTACGAGTACCTCCTCTTTGCATTTCATGTCTTCCCAAATATATCAAGGCAGTTTAGAGTTTTCCTTACCTTTCTTACACATTCATAACGGGATCTTTTATATTCGCTGAATATTCCTTTCTCTTTGGCATGTTGGTAGCTGTCTGAATTATCAAAACAGAACAGAACCCAATGTAAACCAAATGTACGGGGTGACAAGAAGTGTCAAAATACCAGTGGCTTGCACTGAACCCAATCTACCCCAGTGCTGCTGGGGTAAACAACTTTGTATTAACATTTTCTAATTATTCCTTAGAACGCTTTTCGTGTTTAAACAATTGCGAACATCGCCAAGCCAAGTACAGCTGTCTCGACAATCCGCTCGTACTGCCGCAGTTCAGCTTCTCCAGCGAGCTGGGTTTCCTTACCGGCGCGATAGAGAGCGAAATTTAAGGTCGCTTGGGTGACACATGCACTTGAAGCTTCCTCGAGGTGGAGCTGTGCCCCCTCCCCCAACAGCAATTTACGGCAACAGGCCAGCTAGCTTAGGTAGGGGTGTTAGTTTTAATACTTGACACCCGAAGTCTTCAGTGCCACACACTAGAGACTGCAAGAAAAATAACATCATCATAACAGTATAGCCACTTGCACATCGTATTGCTAATAAAAGTAGAGCCAGTATGTGAAATCAATTGTAATATGGAAGAATATATTTTAAGCTTGGCTTTCGGCATGTATACAGTTTTTTCGAGCAATTCATTGATGGCACGGGTAGAGTATGTGTTCCGATAGCCGTAGCAAAATATTTAGGTTAAGCGCCGAATGGTTGTCTGTGATGGTGGTATATAGTGAATTTTTATAGTGTTCCTCTTGGATTCTAGGTGAAGGTTCCGCAAGTTCTGTGGCATTCTTCATGAATATAAAGAGTGTTATACGTCGTGACAAATATTTTCCCTCGTGTGTCGTTGATGCAAATAATAATGCTATTTGCTTTACGTCCCACTAACTACTTTTAAGGTCTTCGGAGACGCCGAGCTGCCGGAATTTAGTCCCGCAGGAGTTCTTTTACGTGCCAGTAAATCTACCGACAAGGGGCTGTCGTATTTGAGCACTTTCAAATACCACCGGACTGAGCCAGGAGCGAACCTGCCAAGTTGGGGTTAGAAGGCCAGCGCCTTAACCGTCTGAGCCACTCAGCCCAGCTGTCGTTGATGCACATACACTCAGTATGCGAGTAAACTATAAAACGTCAACGACAGTAAAATACCAGTTAAATTTTTCTGATTAGATTAGATTAGGCTTTTTAATTTTAAAAAAACAAATAGTCCCTGTGTATTTTTGTAAAAACCATGACTGTACTAACACGAAGCGTCACCGGATGTAACTGTACATTATTTAACATCTGCTATATTTAAAGTTATAATGGTGTCGTCACTGCCGTGAACATCAATTTGGAAGTATGTGCGAGCGTGTGGTTGAAAATATTATTGAAGGATCTTTCTCAGGTAGACCTTTCCATAAAAAGATGCAGCCTTATAAAATGGTAATGTACCGAGCTCGATAGCTGCAGTCGCTTAAGTGCGGCCAGTATCCAGTATTCGGGAGATAGTAGGTTCGAACCCCACTGTCGGCAGCCCTGAAAATGGTTTTCCGTGGTTTCCCATTTTCACACCAGGCAAATGCTGGGGCTGTACCTTAATTAAGGCCACGGCCGCTTCCTTCCCACTCCTAGCCCTTCCCTGTCCCATCGTCGCCATCAGACCTATCTGTGTCGGTGCGACGTAAAGCAACTACCAAAAAAAATTTAAAAAAATGGTAATGTTGACTTTAGAGAGTGTAGTGGGGCTACGAGTTTATATTTAAAAACTTTTTGGCAGCTGGGGTAATGAAAATGTTCACCGCGCGCCACTGCAAAATACCTTCTGACCGACCACACTACAATTCTTCCTCCTGTACTCACCACAGTTGTGCCTAGTTCCAATCCGAGTGTTAACGCGTCTGCATCTCACTGAGGAGCGTACACCGGAAATGTTGACAACGAGTTGCGTACTCAACGAAGGTTCTAGGGTCCAAAATGTGTTTGTCAAAATATTTATTGTCGCTATTGTAGATAATTTCAGTAATATTTACAATACCATATTAATAAAAAAAGCAAAGTCATCTCCGTATAGGTCATGAAGGCCCTTGGAGGGATGAAAGGTAGGGGGGTAGGGTGGTTAGCTCTACGCCCGGTCGCCTTTGCCCCCAGAAATTAATCTGGTTCTCATTTTTGGTGTAGGCTGAATGAACCTCAAGGCAGTACGCACCTCCGGAAGTTGAAATATCATTTCTTAAATGTTACGACTTCCTGGCGGGGATTCGAACCGAGCACGCCTTTACCGCCTCGGCCAGGCAGCCCCTATATCATATTCGTACAGACCTACATATCTTTAACATGTTCGTGATATTCACTACAACTGGTTTATAGAGGAAATACTAATACCTTAGCCCACTTGCTACTATACTTAACATTTCTCATTACAAGGCTTAGGATAACGATTTCCTTATTAACTGCTACCATTCAATCTGTCTTCGTCATCTTCCAACGACTTAGTATTAACGAGTTCTGCATAGACCTCCTTTCCGTACCACTAATCGTTTCCACTGCTACGTCAACTGAAAACTCCGCAGTCAGCTATTCATTGTAGTGGTTTATTAGAAGAACTAACCTAACGACGTCATTTGAAGCACAATTTCAGCTCTTGTTGACACAGATTTCACTCTACTGGCGGCGATGTTTTCGAGGAAGAACAACTGAGTAACCAGCCTCTCTTAATAATAATGAAGAAAGAAAATGAAGGAACAAGATTTTTTTACAAGTTGCTTTACGTCGCACAGACACAGATATGTCTTATGGCAGAGACGGGAAGGAAAGGGCTAGGAGTGGGACGGAAGCGGGCGTGTCCTTAGTAAGGTACAGCCTCATCATTTGCCTGGTGTGAAAATGTGACGCCATGGAAAACAATCTTCAGGTCTGCCGACAGTGGGGTTCGAACCAAATGAAAGAACGAAGGTATCAGCAAACAAAGAGAAGAGGTACGAAGGGAATAAGAATGACAGGACTCGCGAAACTAATACCGTCGTAGTGGCAAGAAAAGGAGAGCTAACAGTGAAAAAAATGAAATTAAAGAGAATGTCGCAAGTAATTGGAAGGTCACCAGTTAGTTAAAATGGCATTAATGAAATAATGGTTATTATTATTATTATTATTATTATTATTATTATTATTATTATTATTATTATTATTATTATTATTATTATTATTATTATTATTGGTCTTTACTGGCAGTATGAAGTGTTTACAGTGCACTATGTCTTCTGGTGTGGGCTAGAAAAAGTTTGTTACTTTCGTTGACCTCTCTCAGTCTTATACTTGGCTTTGACAATATGAAAGTGACGGATGTATGAGTGACGCTAGTAATGCCATTCCTTATGCAGCCAGTCCATGCTATAAATGGCGTGAAAATGTCGCTCAAAGGGTCGGTTGGTGCACGCATTTCAGTGGGCTTGGCGGACTGATGTGCAATAGCAACTTCTGGCTCAGTGAGGAAAGCAACGGGAAACTACCTCACTCCTCATTTCCCTAGTATGCCTCTTCAGTGACACCTAGGCCATCAATGACACCTTATGGTGAACCTATTGAGGATCCAACCAGCCTTCGGGCTGAATACCCAACATGCATAATAATAATAATAATAATAATAATAATAATAATAATATAATTATTATTATTACCAACAAATTAATCACGGCTAAAGGGCATAGAGACTTCTGGGTAAGCAAAAAGGTGAAGACTTTTATTATCCGTATTATTGACTTCTTAGGTCTATACGCGAACATCTTTACCCGCAGAAATAAATCTGGAACTCATTTATGTTATAGATTGAGTGAAATCCCCAATACATTGCTTTTCGGAAACTGGAAGTGTCCTTTCCAAATGTTTTCTTTTCCTGACGAAGATGGAATGCAATTTTGCCTCAAAAGCTTCGGATAAATAGTCCCCTTCCTTACGCAACTTACGGCTTACGCTCTGGTAGTGTCATAACGCTGTGCCCGTAGCTCATCGAACCCAGAGCACGAAGGTTAGTCCTCTCACCACGCCAGCTGTAAAGAGGCAGTGCATGGAGGTTGATTCTTCGTAAATAATGGTGGTTATTATGATGATGATGATGATTGTTGTTTAAAGGGGGCCCTAACATCTAGGTCACAGGTCTCTACGTAAATAATGCTTGGACTCAGTCTGTGGATATCTATTCCTCCTTACTCCTGGCCTTCGGTTCAGAGGGCTCCGGATTCGATTATCATCCGGTCCGAAGTACTGTACAAAAAGCATTTTGTTATGAAAAGGTACAGTATATAAAACATCATACCGAGAAGAATGTGGTTTATTATTATTATTATTATTATTATTATTACGTTATTTTTATTATTTGTCTTCTTCTTCTTCTCCTTCTCCTTTCTTCTATCTGGTCCAGTTGTGTACCACGAGAAATAACTTCATTTCACTGTTTTCGTTCTGTCCTTCCTTCCTGTCTTTCTAGTATTTTTTCACTCTTTCGCTATGTACCCTCATTCGTTCCTCCGGCCAAAAATATTTCCCTTGCTTCTTTTCTTTCTCCTGAGCTACCCCTCCCAGAACTCCTTACATCTTTTTTAGAAATGGCTCCATTTAATTTATTTATTTATTTATTTATTTATTTATTTATTTATTTATTTATTTATTTATTTATTTATTTACATGACGTGGCTCAGTCTATGAAGCCTGCTATTCTTACAGATCATGTCTTATAATGTACATACAGTTCAACAATATATTACACACACAAACACACACTATAATACTAAACTGTACACAAGTTTAAAAAATTCATTAAAGGAAAGAGAAAAAAGGTATCTAAAATAATCCAGAATAAATACAATTGTCCTAATGCACCAATAAAAATAAATTCAGTAAAACTTAGTGTCACACGGAAGAAAATAACAATACAGCAATACAGAAGTCATGTGTTTACACTCAAATTGATCCATCCATGTACCAGTGTCAATATTTCTTTTTTCAATACCGGTTCAGACAGGGTGTCACTGGGCAACGAATTCCATGTTCGAATTGTACTGGCAACAAACGAATTATACGAAATTTTGGAATGTTCATTATAAAGCGTGCGCATGATTCCGACCTCTCTGAAGTCTATTAGAGGGGGCGCCACTTAGTCACCCGCACACGACGTCACAGTAATCAAACAGAGGCATTATTAGCCGTTGAACCAGCAACTTGAAAGGAAGTAAATATTTCATTCTTTTAAGTGACTGAAGGGAGAAAAGTACTCCTTGGCATACAGCTGTTACGTGTTCTGTCCAGTCAAGGTTTTTGTCCGGTATTAATCTTAAATTTTTAACTTTGTTTTAAAAAGGGAAAAAGATTCCATTTAATGTTATTGGGCGGATATCAACGTTCGTTAAGTGGTAATGAGCCTTCAATGCACCTATCATTGTAGCTTGAGATTTCACAGGGTTCATTCTGACTCCCTTTAGTGTAGCCCACATTTTGACACGCGTCAGGTTTTGAATACATTTACATTTAACTTCGTGAATACAGGTTACTTTCGTGTGAGCATAGACCTTCAAATCACGTGCGCATACATGATATTTACAGTTGTCAATATTTGATGAAATATCGTTAATATAAAGAGAAAAGAGAAGAGGTGAGTTTATGTATTAATTTTATTGGATTTACTCCCACTAACTACTTTTATGGTTTTCGGAGACGTCGAAGTTCCGGAATTTAGTCTACCGACACCAGTCTGACGTATTTGAGCATCTTCAAATATAATCGGACTGAGCCAGGATCGAACCTGCCAAGTTGGGGTAAAGAGGCAAGCACCTCAACCGTCTAAGCCACTCAACCCGGCAGAATTTATAGAACCCTGAAGCGTACCTGCCTCAACCTTCTTCCGTAAGGATGTTCTTTCCGCGATGTATACACACTGACTACGACGTGACAAAAAATGTATCCACGTTATTACATTGGGTGAGAAATTCAACGATTTTATTTTTCCCTGAAATACATCTTTATACACGCAGTCGAAGTCTTTAGTCAGCAGTATTAAAGCTGTTAGCTGACCATTATCCATGGCACATTCGGTATCATTAATTATTTTAACCACTTTTGTAAAACCTACTTCAGTATATAGCGGAAAATGAAATTCGGTCCCTTAGGTTTCCGCTGGGGAGCGGTTTTACTATAATAACAAAGCAAAGGTCTGTAGCCTCTCTAAACGGTGACGTTAACCGAGATTCGTGTTCTATTCATGACTTGAGGAGCCGTGTCTCGAAGCTGTAGCCCTACCTCTCTCCAGCTGAGTGTTCCAGTAAGTCTACAACGCGGGATGCTATATTTAACTCTGCTTTGTGTTGTCGTGAGCTCTGCAGTCCTCCGTCACTCCACTCAGTATCTTTAGTGACAAACCGTGATCTGGCTCAGTGGGAGACATCTGAAACAGCGGTCTCTGTGTGTCTGGCAGAATCTTTTGTAACTCAGTCAAACCGATGCAGCTACTGTGTAAGATATCATCTAATTGAATGTGTTGGAAAGTGTTTTACGGTTGATTATAACAGTTCGCCTTGGATAACCTTAGATAGCTTCTTTTGGACGTAAATACTTAAAATGGCCCTTGTTGCGTCTCTTACAACTGGAACTATAGCTCATTCCATGTTAAGAAAACAGTATTGCTCTTATGACAACAGGGTTGCCATATCGAACGGCTCTGCTCAACACAAAAATTCGTGAAATTCAGCATTTAAGCTCAAGACAAAAGGCGGAAGAAACTAAGCTACAAATTACTTTTATGAACTGAAGGGGACGGGGATTTACAGAGGCTATTTTTGGTTTGTGCAGAAATTTTATTATTATTGCTAGTGGCTTTACATCGCACCGACACAGATAGGTCTTATGGCGACGATGGGAAAGGAAAGGCCTAGGAATTGGAAGGAAGCGGCCGTGGCCTTAATTAAGATACAGCCCCAGCATTTGCCTGGTGTGAAAATGGGAAACCACGGGAAACCAACTTCAGAGCTGCCGACAGTGGGATTAGAATCCACCATCTCCCGGATTCGAGCTTACAGCTGCGCGCTCCTAACCGCACGGCCAACTCGCCCAGTACTTGTACAGAATCAGAGGTAAACTGCGGCACATAAAAACCTCAGCACCACTGAAGTGCAAGGCAAATTGGGAGAGAAAGTAGACAAATCATTTTTGAAGGCTCGAGGGGTGAGGAATGCATTTAATTGCATTTAATAAATTTATCCAGGCAACAAAGGCTAGAAATACTATACATGACTGTACAAAACATCACAGTACTACTGTTAACGAAAGAATCACACACGTAGGCTTATCGCATAACACAAAACAATAACCTACTGATTTAAAGGTTAAGAAAACACGCAACAAGTAAATACTGTAGATAACTTCACGGCAGAAGCGAGCTGCCGGCGGTTCACAGAGTGAGGGACTACACGAGTCTTGTAACAGACCAACACAAAAGAAGGAAAATGAAGGAAGGCAACGAAGCAATGGCTGCTCCTGCCATTGTGCTTCCTCCCCACAAATGTATTCATGGACAAGAAAACGCTGTGTAGTTGTTCTAAGAACTCACGGGAAAAATTCCTGATAATTTTTTTATCTATCTTTCATAATACATTACAAAGTGCAGTTTAATATCCCTTAATCTCGAGGAATTATGGGTGCCTCAGAGGGGGTGTGTTCCTTCCTTGTAGGTCCGTAAGAGCAATACTGTTTTCTTAATGTAGAATGAGCTATAGTTGAAAGAGCATTACAAACATAATATCCTTCTTCTCATTCTTCTTATTCCCCCTCGTATTCTTCTTCGTGATCGTTTCTCAGTTATTTGGGGTCGACGCTATATCTTGAATTTATTTATTCATTAAAAACACGTTCGCGGCGGCTAGAATACGGGTGACCGTTACCGCTGTGTCCTTATCTTAGATCTTAGGCACTATGATGACCTTTCCGTCTGCGGAGCCATTTGATGCAGCGTAAGCGTCATGACAGGTGATGAACTGGGACCGAAGAAAGAAGATTATGTTCGGTCGTAAGGTATTCACGAACTTTCCTACAACAGATAAACACGTTTTTGAATATTTGTAGCAAAAATGCTGCGTGGTAAAATCCGTGTTATTGCTGTACAATGGACCTATTTAATGCAGTAGGCTCTAATAGTGCGCTGCAACAAACACAGGTAGATATGGCATTGTTTGGAATCAATTAGCCTACTTCTGTCTTTTGCCAACCAAACCAAACCCCATGGCACTACAGCCCTTGAAGGGCCTTGGCTTACCAAGCGACCGCTGCTCAGCCCGAAGGTCTGCAGATTGCAAGGTGTCGTGTGGTTAGCACGACGAATCCTCTCGGTCGTTATTCATGGCTTTCTAGACCAGGGCCGCTATCTCACCATCAGATAGCTCCTCAATTCTTATCTCGTAGGCTGAGTGGACCTCGAATCAGCCCTCAGGTCCAGGTAAAAATCCCTGACCTGGCCGGGAATCGAACCCGGGGCACGCTACCTCTACACCACGGGGCCGGCTATCTTTTGCGAAATTTCACTGGCTGTCCTGGACACTCTCTACAGTAGAGTCTGCAGTCCTACATCGCCTCCGCCTTCTAACAGTAGCTGCACGGCTTCAGCGATTTACGCCCATTCCCTTTAGCCACATATTTACTGGCAAAATGCAAACATGTGTTCCTGTAGTAGCTATGATGGATTTTGGGAGCCTATGAGGCGGTGTTTATTCCGCTGAGAAGACCAATGTAACCTCACTCTTCTCTTTTGACATTGCAGAAAATTATGCTGAATTACAGTGACTGCAATTACAGTAACTAACAATTAACCTGATGCGCAGTTGGAGCATATTATGTTTAACGACATCTTAACAATGCACAGAAAAGAGGTCCGCTTGATTACATAGGTACTAGCGGAAATAAAAGCTTTAATATTTGGCGCAGAGTGTGACGCACGTGTGTCGTCATCTGCTATGAACGTGTTAATGACTTTCTGTACATGGCGGGGCTCTGACTATGAAGCCTGATTTAACACCAAACTACATAATTATACAACTGTATAAACGTATATTCAACACAATTTAAACGTAAAATGTCATTAAACTGAAATTTAAATTATCACAGAATCTATTTAAAATTTATTAAGTGAATGTACAGTATTTCCTAAGATTAAAAAGTAATTATTGAAAAATGTAAACGATACTGTTATCAACCTACATAATATTTTCTTCATAATCTAGCTTTTGAGGATGCTTCTTACTTTCACTAATCTTCCAGCATTTTCTTCTGAATAGCTTTTTGTTAGTAATGTATCTAATTTCAGCCGGGATATAAATCCAGGAACGTATGGTTCCCGGTACAAATGAGTTGTTATATGGTACCTAATACTGCTGTGATGAGTGTGGATGACGGAAAGGATCGTATTGACAACCTTGAGGATGCTCTACCTCAGGGGGAGAAGTGATTGAAATCTATTCTGAGGTAATCTGGTTTACCTGTTCGCAGTAATTTTGCAGAAGTGAAATTGACCAAGTATTACGACCGAATATCATTACTGATGTAAACCATAAGTGGAGCGATATACTGGTATGTAGATAAAAATCTAAAATGAGACGAAGAGGGACACCCACCCCACGAACTACAGGAATTAGCCAATTAAGCCTACAGCTAAAATATTGGTTTGGCCTTGAATCGATCGCAGGGATCTCTTAAGCGAAGGTCAGCACGCTGAACATGTAACCAAGGAGTTCGATAAAGGGGAAAGATTTTTTTTTTTTTTTTTTTTTTTGGCTAGTGGCTTTAAGTCGCTCCGACACAGATAGGTTTTATGGCGACGATAGGATAGGGAAGGCCTAGGAGTTGGAAGGAAGCGACCGTGGCCTTAATTATGGTACAGCCCCAGCATTTGCCTGGTGTGAAAATGGGAAACCACGGAAAACCACCTTTAGGACTGCCGACAGTGGGATTCGAACCCACTATCTCCCAGATGCAAGCTCACAGCTGCGCTCCTAACCGCACTGCCAGCTCGCCCGGTTTCTTAGGTGGTGATATGTTATAATCCAAACGAACAGGATGCAAGTTGCAAGTATCCCTCTCTACGGTAATGTAGGAGAGTTGCACATATTTTAGGGATTCTGATGTACCCATATCCCTAATGTTTTTGCAAATCTCACAGCGGAACCATCACGAGTGGTTACAAACCCTTTTCCTACGGGATCACACAGTTATTATTATTATTATTATTATTATTATTATTATTATTATTATTATTATTATTATTATTATTATTATTATTATTATTATTATTATTATTATATGTGTTTTCAACTTGCAAAAAGTTGCAGTAAATAGTAAGTTTTCGATACAATTTTCAATAATGTTATTGGTTCTTTATCCACTAACTACCCTTTTCCGTCTTCGGAAAGGTCGAGGGACCAGAATTCAGTCCCAGAGGAGCTCGAGCCGGTAAATTTACAAAACCAAAGCCGACGTATTTCAGCACCTTCAGACTTAGCTGGTATCAAATACACAACGTAAGCTCATCAGGCCAGTCCTCTACCATTTGTCAGTCCGGCAATAATAATAATAATAATAATAATAATAATAATAATAATAATAATAATAATAATAATAATAATAATATAACTCATTGGCTGAATTGTCACCGTGCTGCCCTTCGCTTCAGAGGATCTCGGATTCGATTCCCAGCCGGATAGGGAAATTTAGTTGCTTTTGATAATCCCTCTGGCTCAGAGACTGGGTGTTTGTGTCTGTCCCTACCCTCTCCTCTACAAATTTAGATAACACACCACAATGCCAACCACTTCAGAAACTGGCAATAGTTATTACATCCGTCTATATATAGAGCTGATGTCAGGAAGGGCATCCGCCCGTAAAACATGGGAAATTCATATGTGCGGCACAGTTTGCACCCGTGATCCCACATATTTGGGAAATGCTGTATAATAATAATAATAATAATAATAATAATAATAATAATAATAATAATAATAATAATAATAATAATAATAATAATAATAATAATAATAATAATAATAATAAAAGGTCAAAACTACCACGTGCAGGCGTTATATTTACCAACATTTAAGCTGCCACTTATCAGTTTTGGCATTCTCTTTCACTGTATTACATGGCGGAGAAATTGGAATTGCTGAATTATAATTAATTTTGTCTAGTAAGTACTTCATATGTCCGCCTCTGTGGTGTAGTGGCTAGTGTCATTAGCTACCACCTCCGGAAGCTCGCGTTTGATTCCCGGCTCTGCAACGAAGTGTGAAACGTGGTACGAGGACTGGAACGGGGTCGACTCAGCCTGGGAAGGTCAAGAACTGAGTAAAAGGGGGTTCAACTCTCACCTACGCCATACTCGAAGTGATTTTCCGTAGTTTCCCATTTCTCCTCCAGGTAAACGCCGGGATGGTACCTAATTTAAGGACACGGCCGCTTCCCTCCCTCTTCCTTGTCTATCTTCCAATCTTCACATCCCCCACAAAGCCCCTGCTCAGTACAGCGTGTGAGGCCACATTTGCAAGGTACTGGTACTCCTTCCCAGTTGTACACCCCGACTCAATATATAACGCTTCACGACACTGCCCTTGAAGCCGTAGGTGTTAATGGCGTGCATTTTTCGAACTTCAGGCGTTAACCAAAACGGAACAACGTGTGCCTTGCTTCATATGCAACCACTATCCCGCATGAGTGGAGCTTGTAAGCTAGAATATCCGAGTTTGCTCCAATTCATTCGTTGAGCCATGCTCGAAGCAAAGATTGCTGACGTTGCAAGCACTGTGGTTCATCCAGAGATGAGTAAGGCCTTGTTTAGCAGAGTGGATCTTGGCGTGAAGAGCGAGTTAGTGGTGGTAGTAGTAGTAGTAGTAGTAGTAGTAGTAGTAGTAGTAGTAGGTACTAGAGGGGCTGGTCCCCACCGTCAGCTTTCCTGAGAATTGTTCCCCGTGGTTTTCCATTCTCCTGCACTAAAGCGAATGCCGGAATAGTTCGTAGTATATGCCAAGGCCGCAAATCCTCTCACCTTCTGCGCACATCTCCTTCACTGTAACAAATCTCCTGGCCTAAGGGACGGCGTCACCGTCTAGGAGGCCCGCCTCCCCTTCAGAGAAGGATTGAAAATAGCAGCAGTAGTAGTAGTAGTAGTAGTAGTAGTAGTTGTTGTTGTCGTTGTTGTTGTTGGTGGTGGTGGTGGTGGTGGAAAACCGAGCCCATCTCTATTGATTAGTTTATATTCACAGCTGTGAATTTTAGCCATAACGGTGTCGTCGATTCACATGGCATGGTGAACTTCAGCTCAAATTTAATGGTTAACTCAACTACTACTACCACTACTACTACTACTACTATTACTATTGTTTCATTCCTTCCCTGGTACAATTTCATGCCCAGTCAAAATTCCACCATTGTGCGAAAAGTGTAATGTTTCGAGAGATAAAGGTACGCGAGACAAACTTAACAGAGTATGGCTGAACAAGTACGGAGGGAGGCTAACACTTCTACCTGTGAAAGAGATAGCGCGTTAAGGAGCGAGTATCAAGAGGTAAGGTCGAACGAATATAGCTCGCCTTGCCTCTGAGAAGTAAACTTCGGTCATGGGTATACTCGATAAATATGAACCGAGCATAGAGCGTGTTTTGCATGACACTAATAAGGTGTGGGATCCCTCGCTGAGCCCGGGGGAGGAAGAACCAACCCTCAAAGGCAAACGGATTAAGAAAGAAAGAAAGTAAGGAAGAAAAAGTAAAGAAAGAAAGAAATAAAAACGTCATACGGCACCTCAAATCTGTTACAATTCGAAATCGTACGACGTGGAGTGCCGTGTAAGCTCGTTTTTCCGCCCTACAATATGCCTTCAGGTACCTCTGGTGAGTTTAAGCCAACACCTTATGGATTTCGAGTCCGACACTTTACTACTGACGCGCAGGAGGCATTGGGGCACCAAATGAACGTTTCAAGGCAAACTTCTCCCTATAATTGCACACAACTGAATCGCACCCTGCGAGATCAGTAAAAGTTTATGAGATCTATCAACAAAATGTGTCTGTTGCCTCTTAAATTGCATTCAGATTAAAAATAATGTAATAAACTTTATGATTTAGAGTTTGTGATGAGTATCGGTTATAGTTTACCCGAAAATATAGTTAGCCATGAATTTGATGGAGCGTCTGCTATGTTTCTGCATTAACCATTCAGTGTCATTCAGAGTAGTCAACGCACCGTGGCTGCATAAGCGTAACCAATTCTGCTCCAGTGATTTCACATTGCTAACAAAAGTCTATTAATTTAGAAAAGAGTATACTAAACCGCTCTTCATACAGAGCTTTTCTATTCCCAATACACAGTGCCACAAAATCATAATTGTTATTGGTGTCTTCTGCATGAAAATTAAAAAAAATAAGATAAGACCCCAGCCATAGGATCCGTAAACCCATAACGGGTGCAAAATATCAGAAGAGAAAGAAAGGTAGAAATAAATAAAGAAAGAAAGAAAGAAAGAAAGAAAGAAAGAACGAAAACCGGTGTCAAATTTCACGCTGGGAAATTAAGTAATCATAATTTCTTTCAATAAATTAAACTCAAAACTGATAACGATTAAGTTATTTGCATCTGACGAATCGTTTTCGTAAGACATCTGAATGTAATTTAGAGTCGAAAAGCACAGAATTCTGGGTACCGAAAGGGGAAGACTGACTCAGGACCTATGAAACTATCGCGAATGAAACAAGTGTTCCCTAGAGTATGATGAGACGAGGCATCTTTGATTTTTTAAAAACTTTCTCTGTATCTCTCACTCATGACCATCCATCAATACTTCTCGTCATAGCCTGCACGGTTGCTAGGTAACATCGCGTCACACATTATGTATCGATAATTTCAGATGACCGCTAGCCATAAGACATATTTATGTCAAAACAAACCCCATAGATCTTGGCGTACCAAACGACCGCTGCTCAGGTCGAAGACCTGCAGATTACGTGGGGACGTGAGTCCTCTCGGCAGTTATTCTTAGCTCTCTCGACCGGGACTCGGCCGTTTTTCTTAGCTCTCTAGACTGGGGACACTATCTCATTGTCAGACAGTTCATCGGTTGTTCCCACGCAGGCTAAGTGAACCTTGAACCTGACCTCAGATCCAGATAAGAATCTCTTACCTGGTCGAGAATCGAACCTGCCACCTCCAGGTAAGAGGTGGTTTGCTACTCCTAAATCACGGGGCCAACAGAGTAATAGGGAAACTAGCTGCCAATACTCCACACAGGATCTACTCCCCCAACATGGCGTCCAATATGGTGGCGAAGACGACGGTGCAGTGCTGCCAACATGAAAGCCAAACTTCTCCCGCTGCCATCTTGGCGGGAAGAGAATTCCCTCGAATGCGAAGGAATAGTTCCGTGCTAAGACGGTGACGGTACGTTGGAGTGGCAGTTAGGGCACTATTTCAGAATGGGTTGTAATACACAAGATGTCGTTGGTGCTGCACTCTAGTGACTGTTCTTCCATGTTTGGGGGTTCGTGAACGATTTCATGATAATATTTTACAGTGGGATGCTTTTCTTTGTACCGAGCGAGTTTTCCATGCTGTTAGGGGCACGCAGCTTTGAGCTTGCATCAACCCACTATCTGCAGCCATGAAAAACGTTTTCTATGGTTTCCCGTTTTCACACCAGGCTGTACCTTACAATAATTAAGGCCACGGCCGATTCTCTCCCACTCCTAGTCCTTTCCTGTCCCATCGTCGATCTAAGACCTATCTGTGTCGGTGCGACGTAAAGCCAATTGTCAACAACGCTTTTCTATGTCTGGGGTTACATGAAGAAAGTAGAGTTGTACGGTGGACTGTTTCTAACATTGGATTATGCTAACTACTGTATACATCTCTCTTGAAACTCCATAGTGTGTAATGGAATTTTAAGTGGGCTTTATCATTTCTTGCCACACTGAACTCTTAATCATTAAAACAGTTAAAGATTGTACGCAAGAATCTGTCACTCAGTTCATTAAAAACTTATGAGCCGGGCTGAGTGGCTCAGACGGTTGAGGCGCTGGCCTTCTGACCCCAACTTGGCAGGTTCGATCCTGGCTCAGTCCGGTGGTATTTGAAGGTGCTTAGATACGTCAGCCTCGTGTCGGTAGATTTACTGGCACGTAAAAGAACTCCTGCAGGACAAAATTCCGGCAGCTCGGCGTCTCCGAAAATAGTAAAAGCGTAGTTAGTGGGACGTAAAGCAAATAACATTATTAATATTTTTATTATTAAAAAGTTATGACATCAGTCAAAAATCAGTCAATCAGGGAATATAGCGTTCTGTGTCTGTGTACTCTGTGACAGCAAGATTCCACACAGTATCAAGTCTTTTTTTTTTAAATTTCGTGTGGCTATCTCCAGCCGAGTGCAGCCCTTGTAAGGCAGACCCTCCAATGAGGGTGGGTGACATCTGCCATGTGTAGCGAACTGCATGTTATGTATGTTATGTGAGTTGCAGGGATGTTGGTGACAGCACAAACACCCAGCCAATTAAGGTTAAAATCCCCGACCCGGCCTGGAATCGAACTCGGGACCCTCTGAGTCGATGGCCAGTACGCTGACCATTCAGCCAACGAGTCGGACTAAAGTAAACTCGTGTCCTCATACCGATGTGGTGCAGCTATTTTCAGACACACCCCCATTCCATCCCTTCTGCCATTCTTAAATCTCTGGCAGTACCGGAAATCGAACCTGGGCCCCCGAGGACGGCAGCTAATAATGCTAACCGTTACGCTGCGGAGGCGGACAGCATAAAGTAAGAAACCTACCGTTCTCTAATCCACCCAGTTGCCCTGTATGGTGCTGAATGGTGGCCTTCCTCATAAGATGCGAAACAACGACGTGCCGTCATTGAAACGAAAATGCTCGGGAGGACATGTATCCGAAACTGCATGACCATGTCTCAAATGAGGAAATTCGAAGGCATAATGAAGTGGCACCATTCGTTGGAAACATGTGAGAACACTGTATATGCTAGTGTGGAAGTAGAGACAGAAACAGTGAGAAAGACTAATCCTACTTTGGAAGTAGCCGGTAGGACGTCCGAAGCAGCGATGGCCTGACACCCTGAGTAAAGATGTCAGGCCTGAATTACACCTACCCTGTAATGGGCCGAGTCACTCGCTTTGTTACTCGGCCGAGTAACATATTGAGAAATACATGTGATTACACGACGAAGAGACAGTGGATGAGTCAGTGTATTGAAACGTTTAGAGGGCGCGGGAATATGGTTATGCAAAGTAGAAAAATGAGGAAAATGAAGATAGATTTTAAACACAATTGCAACTTGATCATACCTGCCATAAAAAAAATGGAAGGTGACATTTGCAACAACATTTTTAAAATTGTATTTTCTGTATCTGGTACACCAGAGTCAGGTAAATTTATAGCTTCTATCAACTTGTGATCAGCAGCATCACGCATGTTTTTGTTTTTGTACACAGCAGATTCAAAGCCCCATAAACATTCATGTGTTTTGTACTCTTGAATGAATTTTAGCGTTGTTTCACTATTCCATTTAGCTATTGTCATTGAAGAAATCAAATCACAGCGCGCCAGACAACAAAGGAACACTCCTTCACAATTGACTTGACTGATTACACTGACCAAGTGAAGAACGAGCGATTAGGTGGGCCCAAATCATCTGCTCGCACTAGGCCGAGTACTGATTGTAATTATCACATTAGACGAGTACTCGGCTGAATGCACTGTCTCGGCCGAGTACTCGCTAGGTGTAATGATGGCTTCAAAGTTAGAGCCCTGCACCCTTACGAGGCATTCGATTGTGTAACGTGGCGACGGAGACCCAAACCTGTAGACCCTAACAGAGTGTAGGGCGAATGCTAAGGAAGAGTAGAAGAATAAGAATAAGAATAAGAAAAAGAATAAGAAAAAGAATAAGAATAAGAATAAGAACGTGGATATGATGTTGATGATCATGATGATGGTGATGATGGTTACCTACTTTGCATCTCGCTGAAATGTACATTAAAGCTTTTCAGTCTGTCGAAATCAGTAATTATAACACACACATCACTATAACATACCTGTAAAAAAATACACACTATTAAACAAAGAAAGCCATGTTTCGTACTACAGGAACATCCTCAGGTCCTACCAAATCAATGTAAATCTTACGTATATATATAAAACTTGCAAGATACCCGTGCTTCGCTACGGTATTATACTGAAATTTATAATTGAATGCTTATTGTTTTATATAATCCGCCGAAATTCGCGATCTGGCTGGTTATCTGAGAGAATCCGCCAAAAATTCGCGATCTGACTCGTTTTCTAATAGTTTACGGCAAGTTTCCTCCCATTTTTCAATCTTCGTTTCCAGCAATCGATTTCGTACTTCCCGGGCTATGTCCAGGTATTCCACCCGGTCAGTTGGGTCCCTAAATCTTTGCCATCTTTTCCTATAAGAATTTTTAATATGGATCAAATCCTTGAGGAGATCCGGCGTGGTGTCCACTTGGGTGCCTTGGCGGTACTGAACCCGCGGCTGGACTGCATTCTTAGTCATTACCCGTCCAGGACCTGTTTCCAGCGCGGTCTGCACATTTGACGACGGTCCAGAAACATTATCATTATATTTATGATTATGATTATTATTATTATTATTATTATTATTATTATTATTATTATTATTATTATTATTATTATTATTATTATTATTATAGATGTTCTGGACCCCATAGCAAGATTCAAGACCGCTACTTGGCGGTAAATTACATCTGCTGCCACTGCCATTGTTAACAATGTGACCAGCAGCATTGTCGCGCGTAGCCAAGTGTGCGGGATTTCTGGTGATACGAATGACATATTCCGTGCATTGTTGACCTTATTATAGAGGTGAACAATTGGACGGTCAATCTCATTCCTATCGTTTATTTCAAAGGTGTCTAAATTTTTATTTATATGCCAGGAGAATGTACTGTAATCTAAGAACGTTCTCCGAAGAAAAAGATGGCTCTTGAAAACGAACCCAGGAAAGATAAAAAATGATCGGTTTATGATCAGAATAAGTACATCGGAAATCTACAGCCTGTTTCCAGTCAATCGACAGGGTCAGGAATGGAATGAATAAAGCCCCCATCTGGCGGCGGAAATAGGAATTGTGCCGGCTGCCGAAGCCTGTCGCACTCCTCTGCGGCAATGAATAATGAATGAAAATTGAAATGAAATGATACTGGACAGTGTTGCTGGAATGAATGATGACAGGGAAAACCGGAGTATCCGGAGAAAATCCTGTCCCGCCTCCATTTTGTCCAGCACGAATGTCTCATGGAGTGACCGGGATTTGAACCACATAACCCAACTGTGAGAGGCAGGCGCGCTGCCACCTGAGCAACGGAGGCTCCTTATAAGTACATTATGAACAATAAAATCAACTATTCTCACCTCCTTTTACACCCCACCGCCGTTAAGTTTATTTACCCCTCCCCCACAAAAATAACAGAAAGGCATGTTTCTTTATGTTTAAAGGAGATTCCAAACACCAATGTTCACGTCTATTACCTTCAGCTTTTAGATATAAGTATCCCCATAAAAATAATTCACTTTTTTCACTTCCTTTCACACTCCCGCCCCCCAATGGAATTTTCTGTCAAAAACCTTGTTTCTTTAATAGTAAAGGATCTTCTAAATACCAATTATCACGACTCTAACTTCCTCAGTTTTTGATTTGTGTGACCTCATGAAAGGAATTCAACTCCTTTTAAATCCCCCCCCCCCAAGATGATTCCCCTCCCCCAAAAAAACGCGTTTTCTTTGTTTCTAAAGGAGATCCAAATACCAATTTTCACGTCTGTAACAACTTTAGTTTTTATTAGACGTAAGTATTCTCATACAATTAAGTCAATTAATTTTTCAATTCTTTCACCCCCCCCCCGCGCCCTTCATTGGATTTTTCGAGAATACGTGTTTCTTTAGTTTAAAGCACAATCCAAATATCAAATCTCACGTCTGTAACATCTTGATTTTTGAGATATCAGTAGCTTAATTAAAATAATGGCATTCAACCCATTATTCACCCTTTTACACCCCTCCTATTGGGATTTTCCGAAAACAAAAAATACTTGTTTCTTTATTTTTAAAGGAGGTTTTATATACCAATTTTTACATCTGTAAACTTGTGAACTTTTAAGATGTAGATACACTCATTTTAAAAATTCACCCATTTTCACTCCCCATATTTGGATTTTCCAAAAAAGAAAAAATACCTGTTTCTTTATTTTTAAAGTAGATCCCAAATACCAATTTTCAGGTCTGTAATATCTTCAGGTTCTGAAATAAAAGTAGCCTCATTAAAGGCATTCAACCCATTTTTCACCCTTTTCCTCCCTTATTACTGTATAAGGCTTTTCTGAAAACAAAAAAGTACGTGTACCTTTATTTCTGAGGGAGATTCTAAATACCAATTTTTATATCTATAATCCTTAAAAGTTTTGAGATATAGATACAGTCATTTTAAAAATTCACCCCCTTTTCACCCCCTCCCCCATTCATTTGATTTTCCAAAAACAAAAATTACGTGTTTCTTTATTTTTAAAGGAGATCCCAAACACCAATTTTCAGGCCTGTAATATCTTCAGTTTCTGAGATATAAGTATCCTGATTAAAGGCATTCAACCCCTTTTTCATCCCTTTTCACCCTTCCTATTGGGATTTTCGGAAAGCAAAAAAGTGTTTCTTTATTTTTAATTAAGATTCTCAGTATCAATTTTTACATCTGTAAACTTTAAAAGTTTTGAGATATAGATGCACTCATTTTGAAAATTCACCCCCTTTTCACCCTCCCATTAATTGGATTTTCCAAATACAAAAAAATATGTTTTTCTTTATTTTTAAAATAGATCAAAAGTACCAATATTTAGATCTGTAATATGTTCACTTTCTGAAACATAAGTACCGGTATCCTGATTAAAGGCATTCAACCCGTTTTTCACCCTTTTACACCCCTCTTATTGGGATTTTCTGAAAACAAAAATATACGTGTTTCCTTATTTTTCAAGAAGATTCTAGATACCAATTTTTACATCTGTAAACTTTTAAAATTTTGAGATATAGACACACTCATTTTAAAATTTCACCCCCCTTTTCAACCCCTTAGCGACGCAATATCCAAAAATCCTCTCTTAGCGAGCACCTACATCTTAATATGAATATATCCCCAAAATTTCATTTCTTTATGTCCAGTAGTTTTGGCTCGGCGATGATGAATCAGTCAGTCAGTCAGTCAGTCAGTCAGTCAGGACAAGTTATTTTATATATATAGAAATGGTTTACGGTGCTTAAGCTTGCCAGTGATTGAGAGTTGGTGATATTATGAACAAGTAACAACAAATAATAATTGTAGTAGTATTCAACCGTCACCTTATTAACTTTGAGAAATGTTTGTGTACTTATGTAAGCTGCTAATGAGTAGTCCGTCACCTTTCGAAAACTGCTTCCGGACTATGGTGGTGAGTTTGTCGAGTAGGTAAGGAGCAGAGTGAGTGGAAACTTTCTGAGGGCGTTGAACTCTTTTCTTGGAGAGGCATGGTGGAGAAAGGGGGAAGAGTATTGGAGTGTTGCGGACCCTGCTTCTGTCTTTTTTTTCTTAAATTGCTACTTGCTTTACGTCGCACCGACACAGATATGTCTTATGGCGACGATGGTACAGGAAAGGCCTAGGAATGGGAAGGAAGCGACCGTGGCCTTAATTTAGGTACAGCCCCAGCATTTGCCTGGTGTGAAAATGGGGAAACCACGGAAAACCATTTTCAAGGTTGCAGACAGTGGGGCTCGAACCCACTATTTCCCGATTGCTTCTGTCCTTTGGAGAGGGGAGGGTTATATTGCTTCCTAATTTCATAATGCATTTTTATATACCAAGGAGTCAAATCAAGTTAGTGATTTTGATTAAATAAGGTATGGAATTAGATAATATATTGAAAGACGTTATTTTTAGTGATAAATAATAACCTAATCCACCGCGTTGTGTTCTAAACTAAAATATTTCACACAGTTAATTTTGTATGTTCTACGACGATTTGTATATTGGCTTGCATGGATTAGGTTTCTCTAGAATTTCTTCCCAATTAAAATTAATATAATTTTTTGTTTGTTAGTAGCACAGATCTTTTTATCAGAATGGTATTGAACAAAACCTACACAAACATGTATGTTGGAAATTGTTTAACATCCTACGAATCTTCGTGAAATCTTTCACAGCAAAAACATTCGCTTAAACTGTCACAGTTTCTGTAGAAGCTGGAATTCTTTAAGCCTTAGAATTCCTCATTTATTCCCACTGTCCCATTGGCATGCAGCGGTGACGTCTGTGACTTAATATCCGGGGATAGAACTCTTGCGACTCATTGGGCACACTTCCAAGCCGTCGCTAAAATGCAAATGAAATTCGCCAGGGTTGTAGATCTTCCTCTTATAATCAAGTTCCGTTTCACGACTAGCTGTCATTGATTGGTTTTCCATTTGCCTCCCTTCGACAAGGTATTCCTAATTTTAACTTTATTTCCTGACTTGTTCCTTTTGCTTTCGAGAAACATACTTGATAATTAGTTACATCAAGGATATATTACAAAGTTTGTTAAGTGCGTTTTCCCTATCTCTGGTTTCTCTTCCACTTTCTCACCTCCCGCTTCTCTTACTAATTCGCTGTTTCTCACTGCACGGGAGCAGGATAAACAAATTGTGCTTACACTTTATTTAGCGGACTAAGTCTTCAGAATGCTATTTCTGATGTTGAATCATTTGTAGTCTAGGAGTACATGTTACACATGACCATCAGACCCGCTAACCTCCCTCTGTTTATCAGAAGTCAAGTTATGGGCTCTGAATCATAAGATAGCGTGTTCAAACCTGGCAGAGGTAGTTGGATCGGTGTATTGTCAATTGCCACCAGTGACAATCGCTTCCTGCTTAAATTGTTATGAGGAGTGTGTTGATACAGGCCCAAATCTCCGAATGGGGAATTAACCGGACACAGTTTAAATCCTAAACACACCGAGCTCGATAGCTGCAGTCGCTTAAGTGCGTCCAGTATCCAGTAATAGTGAGATAGTGAAATTCTGAAATTGCTCCGACTATGTCGATGCTACAGAAGTTTCTTGCTTGTGTTTGAACAATATGGCTCATGTTAACGTTTTGTTCGAGTACTGTTTTTATTAAACTACTAAAACAATGGTAATAAATATAAGTTGAGTTGTCTTGATTTTAGTATTTTTAATAGGGGCGTGAACTTTTTGTTCTAAAGTTGGTGGTTCCATTGAGAGGGTGGGGCGAATGGTAGAAGCGGTCATTGTATCCAGCCAGTGTAGCTCCTTGAATGTTTTGCACTTTTGTATACAACTGAGCACGGTCTATTGTATTCTGATGTGGTCGAGATCGAGAAACTGAAGCCAGAATCTAAAATATAGTCTCACTAATGCGAGGTGGACGTGACCGAGAATAACTCGAACTACAGAAAAACTTGGACGTATGAAAAATCACAAAAAAGGCTTTGCATACGATTTTTTCTCATATTTAAGACTAGCTGATGTACCCGTGCTTCGCTACGGGATTTTCAGAAAGACTTACTTTGTAGTTTTCCTAACGGAAGTCAACATAGGTCATTAGAAAAAAGTATGTAGGAAAGTAGTGATTAAATGCAATGTTATCATATAGAATACTCGATCAAATGAAAAAAAAAACACTTTTTCTCACGTTTAACGAACAGTACTATGGTGCCGATCTAACAGTGCAAAGTTCCAGAGCTGGAATGACCAGGCTGCAGACAGCCGTAAACACTCCTCTGCCTTCATTCTGTTAAATACGCACTCCGCTCATTCTAAGCAGTGCCTCAGAGTAGGGATTGAATAGCAGAGTAGGGATTGAATGCTTTGATGAACCAGTGTGTTACGCACCAGTAGTATCAGAAAATCTATGAACCAGAGGAATGGCATGCTAAAGAAGAAAGTTATCTAACTCGCAGCCACTTCCCTCCAATATTCAGGCAGGTTGTTACACTCGGTACGACCGGGCGAGTTGGCCGTGTAGTTAGGGGAGCGCAGTTGACAGCTTGCATCCAGGAAATAGTGCATTCGATCCCCACTGTCGGCAGCCCTGAAGATGGTATTCCGTGGTTTTACCATTTTCACACCAGGCAAATGCTTTGGCTTTACCTTCATTAAGACCAAGACCGCTTCCTTCACACTCCTAGCCATTTCCTATCCATCGTTGCCATAAAACCTATCTCTATCGGTGCAACGTAAGGTAAATTAAAAAAAAATACTCGGTACGCAGCAGTAATCCTATCTATCCCAGATGAGTGGCAATAGAAGACACAAAGCACGTCACAACAAACAATGGTCAATGTAATGTTATTGTTCATCAATTTTATGAGCTTTCTATATTGTAGGCCTTCACATTTAGTTTTCTTTCGACTTTGTGTTATTAGGGCGTCTTATGCAATTATTTATAGCGTAGACTGTAGTTCATCATTCTTTAAATGCCGATTTTCATTAAATTCCGTTTACCTATTTTCTTGTGACTCGGCGCTGATATGGCTTGGTAAGAAAAATCCAAATTCATGAATATCTCTGTGATAATAGCCGGTACGGTAACAATGTATAAGACATAAGTGATCGTAAATTTAATAATGTATAACTTTAGTTATATAGTGTTTATATCGATATGACCACTAATAACATGAATATTTGAGAATTATATTTTAGGCCTTCCCCTAAAATACCATTTCACTCAGTCTGAATAAAATTGTTTATGACCTAGTATACACTACAGGGCATAAACAATAATGGATTACCAAACTTACCTGCTTACCTGTCAGTAAATAAATGCACCAGCCTAGCTGCAACCGGCAGATGGGCGTTGTGGGTTCTTGTGACGAGAGTATGTTAGGACAGTAATATTACTCTATTACTTTAAATTACGAAATGAGGAACTCAATTGCTATTTCAATATATAATTTGGACAAAGCATAAGTTTCTGTTTTCACAAACCACTTTTTTACAATAGATCGCACTCGTAGTGCAACGGATAAATGCCATAAAGGCTTACATCTATAACTTTCAAAAAATAAAATGAATGACGTTCTAATTTACCAAAATAAAATATTGTGACGATGCCTTGCGTAGGAGTAGATCAGTGAACCAAAATAGGTTCCTTATATGGAACAGCACCAATAGACCTACAAAATAAAAAACATGATGCTAGGATTAGGGATGTTTCGCAGAAATAAAGCTATTACTAAAAAATCCCTCATATTTTTGGAAAATATTTACATCTAAATAGCAACTCCGCATGTTACAAACGCCGACTAAAATAAACCAAACACTGAAGCTGCATGCTATCCGACCACATATACAATACATAGGGATGTGAACCCATATCCTCTGAGTAATCTTTATACCTACTAGATAAAGTAGTAATCCCAATTCCTTAGTACCTAGATATCCTATGTACAATACACATCAATGTTGACAAGTACGTGGAAAAGAAAGAAACAAAAAGAAAAGAATCGTTGTCACAAATAACTCTCTACCTGAAAGGAAGAATCCCTTACAACCTTGGCTTTTGAAAAGGCTGCGACTTCTTGGAATGCCGTGTTGGGCCATTGACTGGGCCGTCTAGCCAGCAAAGCCTCCCCTCGCACAAAAAATCATAAACAAGGGTGCCAGTAACCTACTTTCACTGCGTTCTGGACTAACATCGCAAGAGGGCTTTAAATTTTGTCTTCTTTTGACAAACCTAAGCCTTAGAACAAATAAGGAGCCAATTCTCATTCTATATATCTGGCTTTAATAACTGACCATCTCGGTCCTAACTCATTTCATACAAAGTACTATACCGTACTATTTCTCGTAAAATCACGACCATCTATACTTATGAAGCGCCTGTTACACTCCAGGTCCACGGTTCAGGTCCATGTTTTGCAGAGTGAAACGTAGTCAAAGATTTTAATGACACTGCATATAACGTGGTTTTAATTTACCAGGATTCAATCAAATAGATATAAATCATATTCAGGCACCATGCAAACACTACGTTATACAGATATATCTATCCTCCCAAATAGAGAGAACAATAAACGAATCCAAATGGCTTACATACAAGAAAATCTTACCCGACGACAAATACTAAGGAATAAACTGATCTAATATTCACTAAACGACCTTAAGTAACAACAGGCATTCTTCTTCCCAGCACGTAACATAACTCACCTCGCTATTCGCTACATAAAAACATCTATACTTTACAATTTAGTGATTTAAAAATCATCTTAATAAATAGCCTGATGGGCTATAGTCACGTCATATTCAACTACTTACATTCTTAATTACTACGTTTCTGCGTAACGACTCCTCCTCCCCCCAATCCTAACATGATTACAAGTGTAGTTCACTTATTTATCATTTGGTGTCCTCCTTATCCGTCCTTCAGGGTTACGCTGTGCCTGCTCAGCCCAACATGGTAGCGATGTGGTCCTGGGTCAATCCTTTCTGTCCAGTCTCCATGGATAGCTCGTTCATGAGGCCGTCTTCTTGAGGGATGGCTCGTTCATGAGGCCGTCTTCTTGCGGTTACGGTCGGAAGGTCTCATATCATACGTCTCTTGAAACACGGCACAGGTCTTCACTGGAATGAAATGCCTAATTTATTAACAGCACAGCACTCCCGGTAATTTTTATTTAATTTTCGAGACAGAAATCGTTACTGGTGATCTGAGACATTAAAATTCATTGTTCCCCTTTAACTGCTTAACCGCGCACGAATGTATGTAGGCGATATATCTACTACCTGAAATCAGCAACTTAATCGGTCGAGCGAATTGTCATTTTCTCACGCTCGACTGATTCAGACTCATAAGTCTAGCGGGAATAACACAAATGGCTTTAGTTTATACTTGCACCTATTTAGCACTTCGCGATATATATGCGGGGTTACCCGTACCGCTTCCTGATGAAATCTATATGTACGGCATTGTCTACAGTCGGTTAATTCTCACTCGCGACCGCACTATAAAGCGTCTAAATGCAATCATACGATTGAATAATTACTGGAAATTTATGGATCACCGATCCACTGAATAAACGTTAGCGCAACTGCACTAAAGTAATCACAGTCTTTGTTCTAAACAAAGGTTTCTTGCGCATATACACACAGACACGCGACACGCACTCGCAGCAATCTTACCGTCGAATGAACAACCTCCCTCCACATCTCTCAGCGCTTATAAGGAGCAAAAAGCAAAGCGGCGCTAGGGGAAACTCCCTCAAAACCCTCTTGAGTTTAGTATGCAGCAACTAAACAGTTTCTCACGGTGGTCAGATTATTATGTAGTTATTATTCTCATTACTTGTTAACAGCGTTAAACGTATCATTGGGTTCTTAAGATTTTGGAGATAATTTTCATTCCTTTATTATTCTGGAAAGCCCTCAGATAGAGGAGATATCACTCAATTCCCGTGATGTGGTAAACCTGACTTCTCCCGCATAAAATATTGTTAGGGTGGTATGGTACTTCCCAAAACAAGATGTTTATCTCTCTCTCCTTCTCTCACGTATCTTCTGTTTCACTTGTGCATAGTCACTCCCTGCCTAGGGAATCAACTCCTGAGTTCCCGCGTTCTATATGCATCACGCCCTTACATTTGGCGTCATGTTGCGTAATATTTCATCTGCGTTAAATTTCGCTTATTCATGAGTGAACAGAATGGTACACTAGATTATAGCAGCTTATTCCCCGAATTTGTGTACCGAAGTTCATTAAGATAGGACCACTAATAACATCAATATTTCAGAACTAAATTTTAAGATAATTATTTAAGGCCTAAATTGTAGCGAGTTAATCCCGACTTCGCCTTCAGACTTTCGTGAAGATACGACCACTAATAATATTTGAGAATTAAATTTTAGGCCTTCCCCTAAACTACCATTTCACTCATCGTGAATACAATTATTTATGGCCTAGATTATAGCATCGTATTTTCTGACTTTGAATACCAGTTTACATTACGATACGACCACCAATAACAAACATTTGAGAATTAAATTTTAGGCCTTCCCCTAAATTAACATTTCACTCAGCGTGAATTCAATTATTTATATCATAGATTACAGTGACTTATCAACCAACTTTGCATATCGATTTTCATTAAGATACGACCACTAATAACATAAATATTTAAGAATTAAATTTTAGGCTTTCCCCTAAACTACTATTTCACTCCGCGTGATTAAAATTATTTACAGCCTAGATTGTAGCGACTTAATCCCCGACTTTGCATACCGATTTGTATTAAATTCCTTTCTGCTGTTTTCTCATGATGCGTGTACAGACAGACAGACAGACAGACAGACAGACAGACAGACAGACAGACAGACAGACAGACAGACAGACAGACAGACAGACAGACATAAAATACGGAAAATTAAAATGTGCTTTTCCGTGTTACTGTGGACACGGCTGATAAGGAAATACCATCCTTTCCAAATTCTCAGCAATATACAGACAAAACTCTCATTTTATATATATAGATTACAGCAGAGTAGACACGAACAAATCAGTCACATTACCTTGCACTGAAAGAACTGAATGAATTAATTAATTAACGAATGAATGTTTTTCTCTTCCAGTCACGGATGACCACCAACTGGGGAGAGAGCATTCGTGTATTGTAATCTAAATTACTACATGGAAATATTTGAAAGTACTGCAAAATACCGAAGATATTTCAATTCGTGAAACGTTACAATAGGCTAAACATTGAAATATGTGTTACATACTCAGTACATATTATACAACCTTACTTATACTATGGTACATGTGAATGGTTCAGGGCTGCCGACATTGGGGCTCGAATCCACTATCTCCCGAATGTAAGCTCACAGCTGCGCGCCTCAAACCAGACGGCCAACTCGCCAGGTCGTACCGAGTGTAACAGCCTGCCTGAATATTGGCGGGAAGTAGCTGGAAGTTAGATAACATTCTTCTTTAGCATACCATTCCTCTGTTTCATACATTTTCTGATACAACTGGTACGTAAGAAACTGGATGATCATAGCATTCGAGCTATTTCATCCCTGTTCCGGGGTACTGTTTGGAAAGAGCAATGTGCATATTTTACGGAATAATGGCAGAGGAGTGTTCACGTCTGCCTGCGGCCTGGTCATTCCAGCTCTAGAACTTTGGACTGTTAGATCGGCACCGTAGTACTGTTCTCTAAAAGTGAGAAATGTGCGGTTTTTCATTTGATCGAGTATTTTATATGATAACATTGCTTTTAATCGCTACATTCATACTGACGTTTGTTTAATGTTCTATGTTGACTTCAGCTAGGAAAACTACAAAGTCAGACTTTCTGAGAATCGTGTAGCGAAGCACGGGTACATCAGCTAATCAAACTATAATTTACTGCTGCAGTACAGGTTCTCTAAGAGTTACTCAGACACATATTTGAAAGTTAGGCAATCTTATCCTTTTGAGGTATTTTCTGGGTATTATTTATCTAATCCGCCGGGCTGAGTGGCTCAGACGGTTAAGGCGCTGGCCTTCTAACCCCAACTTGGCAGGTTCGATCCTGAGTCCGGTGGTATTTGAAGGTGCTCAAATACGACAGCCTCGTGTCGGTAGATTTACTGGCACGTAAAAGAACTCCTGCGGGACTAAATTCCGGCACCTCGGCGTCTCCGAAGACCTTAAAAAGTTGTTATTGGGACGTAAAACAAATAACATTATTATTCATCTAATCCAGGATACTTAACTACATGTAACTTAACTACATGTGATTTTCTCTCTAACTGATAGCACTTGTTAAATGTGTTTTAAAATAAAAAACGTGGGTTAAACATTGGAGGGTCTATTTCAGTGGTGATGAAAAAGCACATTTGATTATATTTTAAAAAACTGCCAAGTTTCTTCTATTTTTACTGACTGTGCCTTTTCCGAGCGGTAATGTCACTCTACCGTCTGACCGGCTGTCCGTCGGGATCGCCTCGGGTTGTTGTTCGACATACGCATAGCTGCCTCTAGTGCATGGGTGTCAAAGCTTGCCCGCCGTAAGCGCAGTGCCCGCGCTAGAAATAGGGATGAGCGCGACTGAAGCCTGGAATCGAGAGCGTCGACTCCATCGACTTCGAACACCGGTCTCGGTTCGCATGAAGCCTCTCGACTTCAAGTTACCCTGATGCGCATTGCGGGGCCGCGCGGTCGCTTCGCATGAAGCCTCACGACTCCAAGCGAACTTGACTCTCACTCCGGGGCCCCTTGCGTGTCGAGGCGCGGAAAATAACGTGAAAAATCATACATGTTGCTGCTCATTTGCCCATTAGGTTTTTTGAAGAGTACTGTAGAGTGAAGTACGATATTGTTAACGAAGACGACGAGCATAATGGTGTAGTTGACACGTGTCAAGTCAGAAAGTATCGGCATAGCAGACCACGGATATTTAATTTCACGTCCTTATTTGTCCTGATCAGGAAATTGATAAACAGATATCGATGGTAAATCATTATGAATTGCACATAAACGATGAAAACAAATCTAATATGGTTAAATCCTCTAACATAATTTGAACATAGATTAAATCATTAAAAGGCTTCGTGGCTCAGGCGGCAGCGCGTTGGCCTCGCACCGCTGGATTCCGTGGTTCAAATCCCGGTCACTCCGGGTGAGACTTTTTTTTCTCCAGGTACTCCGGTTTTCCCTGTTATCTTTCATTCTAGCAACACTCTCCAACATCATTTCATTTCATCTGTCAGTCATTCATCAATTCCCCAGAGGAGTGCGACAGGCCTCGGCAGCCGGTACAATTCCTATCCTCGCCCCAGGATGGGGACGTCATTCACTGACTGGAAAACAGGTTGTCGGTTTTCATTATAATTCAAGGACCACGTTAGGTCTTGGTGCATTATTATTATTATTATTATTATTATTATTATTATTATTATTATTATTATTATTATTATTATTATTATTATTATAAGCATTAACTGATAAGAAATTGTTACGTTCGCCGGTGTTTTGTTATTATGTAACTGAATTTCATATTGGGGATTACTTAAGATTCTGTCATAATACATTATTAATATTATAAAAAAAAATTGTTGAAACATGTGTTGTAATATTCCATTAGTACATGAAATTTGTTTGTATTATGTATAAGTTCACGTTGGTGATTATTGAAGATTATTCTGTCAGAATATATTATTATTATTAGTAGTAGTATACACAAAAGGCCCTTTTCGCGACAGCCCTGGTAGGCCTTGGCCTACCAAGTGACCTCTGCCCAGCTCAAAGGCCAGTAGATTACGAGGTGACGTGTGTTCAGCACGACGAATCCTCTCGACCGTTATTCTTGGCTTTCTAGACCCGGTCCCTATCTCACCGTTATCACGAAACCTGAGATAGAGGTAAAAATCCCTGACCTGGCCGGAATCGATCCCGGGGCCTCCCTAGACTGCGGAGGCGGCTATCATGACGCACAATGAATGGTAAAATATTTGTTGTAAAATCATACTGTAAGTACTCGCTTCTTTTTTTCTGTTTTATGCCCTAGGCCAGGGGTATTAATAATTTACAATTAAAAATCCAACCCGGCCGAGAATCGAACCCGGGACTGCTGCGTGACAGGCGGACGCGTTGACCCCTACACCGTGGAGCTGAACTCATTTAAGGCAACATTGGCGATTATGTAAACGTATACTGTCAGATTATAATTACCACTACTAGTATCGTCATCATTATCATCGTCGCCAAAATAGACCTACAACATTAACACTAACAACGATAAAATCCCGAAACAATATTTCACGTTTGCTGGCTAATAATCATCTTGTATTCATCGTATCACAAGTTACAAAGGGAGGAACAGGGAACTATAATTCCAAGCAGTTCCGACAATAGTTGTTAGATGGCGTTAGTGCATCAGTGGAGTCGACACTGGAGTCGAGAGTGTCGGTTCCAGTGGTAGCAGTCTCGACTCTTCGCGACTCCGTTCGCAACCCATCCCTAGCTAGAAATACCCCTGCACGCAGACGCAAGTGCCTTCCCCTTACTCGGCTTGTACTTCGCCACGTTGCTGACTCAGTTCCAGTTTTTGCCTGTTTTGGTCTACACTAATTTTTGAAACGTACATCTACATAGGCTGTGGCATAACGACTGACGCAGTAATTTCTGTGTTTTTGTATCGCCATGATTGCTTGAAGAGATGCTAATTTTATTATAGCCGATTTTATTTGTTTATAAAAGCTTGACGTTTTGCTGCAGAAGCGATATGGTATTCAGCATCATTGTGGTGTATAACTGTTCACAGGAGAGTTGAACATGTTAAGCCCCTAACAAATAAATGCCTTTTTATTTTGTACTTCATTTCTGATGGCAAACTTGAAAGTAATCGTATTCCTTTATTGGTACGCGGTGATTACAAAGTATCATAGATGTTCTGGTAGAAGATTAGTCTAAAATTCTAACCCGATTTGTTTTTAAAATGTTATTACAATTTTATGTACTAACTATTTTTCCATGTCGGATATGTTTTAATAATTTATCCTTTTATTATATCTAATTTATTTCATCTTAATTTAATCTCATCACGCTTCATTCTTTTATTACTATTAATGTTTTTATAATAAATCTAATTATTGTAACGTAATACAATCTAATATACTGTATATTTCAGTGCCTGGTTGGATGTAAAGAAGGCCTGAAGGCCTTAATCTTGCCAGGTAAAATAAAACATTACTAAAGTATGTTGTTTCGCGCATTTTGCACAAACGCCGTGTTGAACATATTTAATTACGTACGTCCTTAAATGAAAGAATAAATACATGTATCGTGCGGAGTACTGTAGTAATGAAAGTGTAATGTACACACCTCCAAGGCTTGTGCTGTCTAACGACCAGGCGGGCGCTCTTAACAGCTGTTTCACATACACGCAGAGATGCCAGTCACCTCATGACCTTGAATTGCCTGAACTAGTGTCAGGATTAGGGGTAGAGGAACTGCCAGACCGTGTTCAAAGTCTGTCTCCCATGTGCTGTGTTCTGCTTTCGCCTCAGATAAGCCACTAGAGCACTGAAAACTGACTATTTATTATTGTTCATTCAAATGTTTCAGCTAGGATTTATGCGAATATCGAACAACCGAGCTTCGAAATATTAATACTCCTCTTAATTACACTGACTGACAGAGCAAATGCAACACCAAGAAGGAGTGGTTCGAAAGGGATGAAAGGTGGGGAAAAAACAGAGACGGCACGGACGAATAATTGATGTTTATTTCAAAGCGATATGCAGGTTACACAATGCGCACGGCATCGACTCATTAGGATGTAGGACCACCGCGAGCGGCGATGCACGCAGAAACACGTCGAGGTACAGAGTCAATAAGAGTGCGGATGGTGTTCTGAGGGATGGTTCTCCATTCTCTGTCAACCATTTGCCACAGTTGGTCGTCCGTACGAGGCTGGGGCAGAGTTTGCAAACGGCGTCCAATGAGATCGCACACGTGTTCGATTGGTGAGAGATCCGGAGAGTACGCTGGCCACGGAAGCATCTGTACACCTCGTAGAGCCTGTTGGGAGATGCGAGCAGTGTGTGGGCGGGCATTATCCTGCTGAAACAGAGCATTGGGCAGCCCCTGAAGGTACGGGAGTGCCACCGACCGCAGCACATGCTGCACGTAGCGGTGGGCATTTAACGTGCCTTGAATACGCACTAGAGGTGACGTGGAATCATACGCAATAGCGCCCCAAACCATGATGCCGCGTTGTCTAGCGGTAGGGCGCTCCACAGTTACTGCCGGATTTGACCTTCCTCCACGCCGACGCCACACTCGTCTGCGGTGACTATCACTGACAGAACAGACGCGTGACTCATCGGAGAACATGACGTTCCGCCATTCCCTCATCCAAGTCGCTCTAGCCCGGCACCATGCCAGGCGTGCACGTCTATGCTGTGGAGTCAATGGTAGTCTTCTGAGCGGACGCCGGGAGTGCAGGCCTCCTTCAACCAATCGACGGGAAATTGTTCTGGTCGATATTGGAACAGCCAGGGTGTCTTGCACATGCTGAAGAATGGCGGTTGACGTGGCGTGCGGGGCTGCCACCGCTTGGCGGCGGATGCGCCGATCCTCGCGTGCTGACGTCACTCGGGCTGCGCCTGGACCCCTCGCACGTGCCACATGTCCCTGCGCCAACCATCTTAGCCACAGGCGCTGTATCGTGGACACATCCCTATGGGTATCGGCTGCGATTTGACGAAGCGACCAACCTGCCCTTCTCAGCCCGATCACCATACCCCTCGTAAAGTCGTCTGTCTGCTGGAAATGCCTCCGTTGACGGCGGCCTGGCATTCTTAGCTATACACGTGTCCTGTGGCACACTACAACACGTTCTACAATGACTGTCGGCTGAGAAATCACGGTACGAAGTGGGCCATTCGCCAACGCCGTGTCCCATTTGTCGTTCGCTACGTGCGCAGCACAGCGGCGCATTTCACATCATGAGCATACCTCAGTGACGTCAGTCTACCCTGCAATTGGCATAAAGTTCTGACCACTCCTTCTTGGTGTTGCATTTGCTCTGTCAGTCAGTGTATTTACAGCGAATTTCTTTCATAATTGTATTTTACACATTTTTTGTTCCGTAAAAATTTTCTATTTGTTTGAAGACTGGGACGTACTCTTGAGAGCTCTGAAGGACGGAAAGGCTGAAGCCCGGGTAGATGGTAGCCATAGTACATTGTAGCATTTGAGGAAATTAATAACTAACTGATGTACCTGTCGCCAATAGACGTGACAACTATAAAATCAGTCTATTTTAGAACCTTAGTTGAACGAAATCTAGGCTCACATTCGGGTTTGCAGCTCTGGAACTAAATAACCGATCCGAAATTTGGAGGTGCCGTTGTTTAGAAATGTAGGACGTGAGAAAAATCATGACTGTCGGTGGGTGTCAGTTTAATGCTTAAACTGTGATACGGCCTTCTCAATGAACAAATATGGAGATTGTGCTCAACCTTGTCTCAGTTTATTAGTTAATTTGAGTTTATTTATTTAATGTCATTTATGCATTAAATTAAAAAACGTTCACTGTGTTGTCTTCTTCTCTTACTGCAGTTAGGCCTACCTCAACCAATGGTAGATAAAATTGCAATGAATTGACTAACGTACTTCAAACTGAGCCAGTTTTGTATCGGACGACATCGACAGAAAAAGCCAGCAAGACAGTCCCTCTAGTATTTCGTGTCCAAAAATATTCATTTCAGGCAAGAAATCAGTACAGCCCTCATAACCACCCAGTGGGCCCTACCTGCTTACACACTCTTTCTCATTGGTCACAACAGTTCGACGCGTTAACAAATGCACACATCTGAAGAGTGAGATGGGTGTGAAAAGAGCGAAGTACGAGGGTATCTAGTATGAACGAAATACACGTGGAGCGGAAGATACTTGCTTCCCCGCCTGTCCACAAGTCCCATAGGCTCGATAATGAAGGGAGAGGATAATGAATGGAGGAACCACACGCCTCGTTCAATGGAACAGACGTAATGTGTATGTAAACTCAATGGGGTGAAATTCTCCAATTTCTTTGTAATTCTTGTGTGCAAGGTCTGGCTGAAACGTTGGTGGTCTCGACTATGACTTTATTATCAAATGGCATTGCGCTCAACCACTGTAGCAAAGAATGAACCTTATTTTCGTCAATCTCCCGAATGTAAGCTCACAGCTGTTAAGTACTACTACTACTACTACTACTACTACTACTACTACTACTACTACTACTACTACTACTACTACTAATCCTCAAAAACAAAGTAAAAATAATCTGGCATGAAATAAATATGATTATCAGAAACGCAGGGGCGTTTGGAAAACCGTTCCTATGAAGTTGTTGTCAGCGCTGATCAGACAATTATATGCCATATATTGGTGTGGGATTACATCGTGCACCCTTCATCGCAATTAAATTACAGTTAATTAATTGTTTTCCTTGATTAGGAAAAACTAGTATAGCCAGGATGTCTAACCCTAGAAACATCTCAATCAGTTCCCAAAAATGGGGTTGGGAGTGGCCTTTAAGTGTTCTCCTGGGAGAAGAACACATGTGACGTAGCCTTGGTTACTTCTCCTTCATCTTCAGGGTTTGCCCAAATCTTCGCCCAAACGTTACATGTTTCCTTTTCCACACGGAATTCTTGTGATCGCGATTGTACCTAACTTAAGGCCATGGCCACGTCCTTCGAGTCTTACCATGCCCCCACAAGACCCATGTTCAGTATGGGTGAGGTACTGGTCTTCCTCCCCAGTTATTTCCCCGACCAAATGTTTCACGGTCCAGGGCACTGCCCTAGAGGAGGTAGAGGTGGAGGCTGAAAAAATAGCGTATGGCTTTTAGTGCCGGGAGTGTCCGAGGACATGTTCGGCTCGCCAGGTGCAGGTCCTTTTTTTATTTGAATCCCGTAGGCGACCTGCGCGTCGTGATGAGGATGAAATTGTGATGAAGACGACACATACACCCATCCCCTGTGTCAGAGAAATTAACCTATAATGGTTAAAATTCCCGACCTTGCTGGGAATCGATCCCGGGACCCCTGTGACCAAAGGCTAGCACGCTAACCATTTAGCCATGGAGCCGGACACCCCTCGCTGAGGCTGGGGTGAAAAACAACCCTGGAGGGTAAACGAATTATAAAAGTATTTTTGTTCGCAGAAGATATAGCACTTGTAACTGAGAAGGAAAAAATGGAAAAGGCACTAAACCATATGAACAGATTGTTAAAAGAGACGTGCGTTATGAGAACAAATAAAAAGGAGACCGAAATAATGACGAGTACAATGGATAATTCCTATGTGTTGGTGGATACAGAAAACTTGATCAAGTAAAGGAATTCAGATATATAGGATGTGTGATCACATCTGATGGAAAATGGACCTGAGAACTAAAGTGAAATATATTATATGGAACGTTGCAAGTTTTAGGTCAGAAATATGGACCCTGAGAAAAGTAGAAGTATTGAAGAATTTTCAGATGTTCTGCTGACGAAGAATCCCTCGAGAACGTTCTTAAAAGAGCAAACGTGACATACATCTTGGCTGAAACTTTAGACAGGAGAAGAAATATCAGAATAGTACAGAATACTATGCCGTTGCCATACCACCTCTGAAGTAAAACGTCATGCTTTTATAAAGACTACAATAAAATAAGTATCTCTTCAAGCAACCATAAGGTCAAACACACACTAACAAATTGCTGTGTCAATCTTTATGCCACAGCCTATATTGCTGTATCTTTCAACCATTACTTGTAGACCAAAACAAGTAACTGAAGCCTGTCACCGGTAGACGTACACAGCCTGAGTCAGCAACGTGGAGAAGTACACGCATGTTCACAAAAACCAGAACGTCTTGAAAGGCAAGAGAGAGGAAGTTCATGTTCACAGAACACGTGCATTAGTGTGTTCCGAAGAAAAGATTAGCATTTGAAGAACCATGTCGGCTCTCAGGTTCAAGATCCACATCGATATCCCGGCGCACCACCACCGACTGGTAAAATGTGCTCGCGGCTCACGTTGTCGCTATAAACCGATGGTAATGGATCAGTGTGACATCAGCAGACGTGCAGGATGCCTCGCAGACGTATGCAAGAACCGTACCGTCAAATGAGTGAGTTTGAAAGATGGTGCATTATTTGCATGAGAGAACGTGATTCATCCGGGAAATTGCTACTCGCGTGTGACGTAAGTGTGTCGGCAGTGTAACGGTGTATACGGAATGGTTCACAGAAGGCCGTAGAACACAACGAGATGGGTCTGGTCGCACCACCCGGAACCCCCTCCCCCTCGAAGAAGTTCGACACCTCATGCGAATGGCATTGCAGGACAGATCTGCGTCCTCCTCGGCTCTGGCGCAGCAGTGGAACAGTGTAACACATCGTACACAATCAGGAGCGACAGTCCGTCGCCGTTTATTACGGCCTGGGTTACCGGCACATTGTCCACTTCTCCGCCTACCTTTGACTAATGTGCATAAACATGCTGGACTGCAATGGTGTATGAAACGACGTCACTGGGGACAGGAATGGCAGCAGATTGTGTTTTCGGACGAATCCATGTTCTGTTGGTTTGATAATGATGGTCTCATTTTGGTTCACCGCAGACAGGGGGAGAGACATCACATTGCCTGCATTCGCGTAAGACATACAGTGCCAACACAAGGCCTTATGATGTGGTGTGCTATTGGGTGCAGCCACATATCACAGTTGATGCGTGTCCAGGGCATTGTGACCAGTTTGACCTATGTGAATGACATCCTTCAACCCGTAACCATACCCTTTCTGCAAGACATCCCAGCCGCCGTATTTCAGCAGGACAATGCCTGACGCCATATTGCTGCACCAACACGTGCCTTCTTGGTGTCACAGGATGTCAGACTGTTGCCCTGGCCCGCCCGATCACCGGACTTGTCGCCAAACGAAAATGTGTGGAATATGGTGAAAAGACGGGTGCGGTGCTGTGACCCAATGTCAACCACCAAAGATGAACTGTGGAACCAGGTGAATGCAGCATGAATAGCTATACTCCAGGACGTCATTCGTACCTTATACGCTTCGATGTCATCACGTATGGAAAAAATTATCAGCGCCCATGGAGCACCTAGTGCCTACTAGGCAACAGGACACATGCTGAACGTAGGTAACTGAATTGCTAATCGTTTCTGCAGAACATACTAGTGAACATGTCCTGCGAATATGAACTTCCTATCTCTAGCCTTTCAAGGTGTTCTGTTTTTTTATTAACATGAGTGTACTAGCTGACTGGTGGGAAGAGACTTGCGCCCTCGTGCACAGGTATTTCTACCACTGGCACTGCACTTACGGCGAGCAAGCTTTAACATCCGTGATGTAGACTCATAGATACTGACTGCAATTTTCTCTTCATCAATCATCAAAGTTCCTGTCCGGTTCCATGGACGTGTGGTCAGCGTATTGGCCTTCGTGCCTATAATATGATCTAATTCCTTTGTCTCGGGGACTAGGCTTCTTTTTGCTGAT